>NW_028168304.1:0-140431 GCF_964237585.1 Gallinula chloropus
TCCGGCCGCGAACTGCAACCTTGCTGGTATCTCCCAGGTTCTCAGCCTAAAGAAAGCCCCCAGACCCAAATGGAGAGGGGCTGCTTGGGGGCCCCCTGGGGGCCCTTCAGGCCAGCTAGGTCTTTGGGTCCTGGCTCCTTCACTTTGGGAGCTGTTGCTGCAGTTGAGCATGTTGGCCGGAGAGTGCTTCTCGGGCCGCGAACTGCAACCTTGCAGGAATCTCCCAGGTTCCCGGCCCAACGAAAGCCCCCAGACCCAAATGGAGAGGGGCAGCTTGGGGGCCTTCTGGGGGCCCTTCAGGCCAGCTAGGTCTTTGTGTCCTGGCTCCTTCGCTTTGGGAGCTGTTGCTGGATATTGGGCATGTTGGCCGGAGAGTGCTTCTCGGGCCGCGAACTGCAACCTTGCTGGTATCTCCCAGGTTCTCAGCCTAAAGAAAGCCCCCAGACCCAAATGGAGAGGGGCTGCTTGGGGGCCCCCTGGGGGCCCTTCAGGCCAGCTAGGTCTTTGGGTCCTGGCTCCTTCGCTTTGGGAGCTGTTGCTGCAGTTGTGCATGTTGGCCGGAGAGTGCTTCTCGGGCCGCGAACTGCAACCTTGCATGAATCTCCCAGGTTCCCCGCCCAACGAAAGCCCCCAGACCCAAATTGAGAGGGGCTGCTTGGGCCCCCCTTGGGGGCCCTTCAGGCCAGCTAGGTCTTTGGGTCCTGGCTCCTTCGGTTTGGGAGCTGTTGCTGCAGTTGGGCATGTTGGCCAGAGAGTGCTTCTCGGGCCGCGAACTGCAACCTTGCATGAATCTCCCAGGTTCCATGGCCAACGAAAGCCCCCAGACCCAAATGGAGAGGGGCTGCTTGGGGGCCCCCTGGGGGCCCTTCAGGCCAGCTAGGTCTTTGGGTCCTGGCTCCTTCGGTTTGGGAGCTGTTGCTGCAGTTGGGCATGTTGGCCGGAGAGTGCTTCTCGGGCCGCGAACTGCAACCTTGCAGGATTCTCCCAGGTTCCCGGCCCAACGAAAGCCCCCAGACCCAAATGGAGAGGGGCTGCTTGGGGGCCCCCTGGGGGCCCTTCAGGCCAGCTAGGTCTTTGGGTCCTGGCTCCTTCGGTTTGGGAGCTGTTGCTGCAGTTGGGCATGTTGGCCGGAGAGTGCTTCTCGGGCCGCGAACTGTAACCTTGCAGGTACCTCTCAGGTATACATGCCCAACGAAAGCCCCCAGACCCAAATTGAGAGGGGCTGCTTGGGGGCCCCCTGGGGGCACTTCAGGCCAGCTAGGTCTTTGTGTCCTGGCTCCTTCGGTTTGGGAGCTGTTGCTGCAGTTGGGCATGTTGGCCGGAGAGTGCTTCTCGGGCCGCGAACTGCAACCTTGCTGGTATCTCCCAGGTTCTCAGCCTAAAGAAAGCCCCCAGACCCAAATGGAGAGGGGCTGCTTGGGGGCCCCCTGGGGGCCCTTCAGGCCAGCTAGGTCTTTGGGTCCTGGCTCCTTCACTTTGGGAGCTGTTGCTGCAGTTGTGCATGTTGGCCGGAGAGTGCTTCTCGGGCCGCGAACTGCAACCTTGCAGGAATCTCCCAGGTTCCCGGCCCAACGAAAGCCCCCAGACCCAAATGGAGAGGGGCAGCTTGGGGGCCTTCTGGGGGCCCTTCAGGCCAGCTAGGTCTTTGTGTCCTGGCTCCTTCGCTTTGGGAGCTGTTGCTGGATATTGGGCATGTTGGCCGGAGAGTGCTTCTCGGGCCGCAAACTGCAACCTTGCTGGTATCTCCCAGGTTCTCAGCCTAAAGAAAGCCCCCAGACCCAAATGGAGAGGGGCTGCTTGGGGGCCCCATGGGGGCCCTTCAGGCCAGCTAGGTCTTTGGGTCCTGGCTCCTTCGCTTTGGGAGCTGTTGCTGCAGTTGTGCATGTTGGCCGGAGAGTGCTTCTCGGGCCGCGAACTGCAACCTTGCAGGAATCTCCGAGGTTCCCCGCCCAACGAAAGCCCCCAGACCCAAATTGAGAGGGGCTGCTTGGGCCCCCCCTGGGGGCCCTTCAGGCCAGCTAGGTCTTTGGGTCCTGGCTCCTTCGGTTTGGGAGCTGTTGCTGCAGTTGGGCATGTTGGCCGGAGAGTGCTTCTCGGGCCGCGAACTGCAACCTTGCAGGAATCTCCCAGGTTCCATGGCCAACGAAAGCCCCCAGACCCAAATGGAGAGGGGCTGCTTGGGGGCCCCCTGGGGGCCCTTCAGGCCAGCTAGGTCTTTGGGTCCTGGCTCCTTCGGTTTGGGAGCTGTTGCTGCAGTTGGGCATGTTGGCCGGAGAGTGCTTCTCGGGCCGAGAACTGCAACCTTGCAGGATTCTCCCAGGTTCCCGGCCCAACGAAAGCCCCCAGACCCAAATTGAGAGGGGCTGCTTGGGGGCCCCCTGGGGGCCCTTCAGGCCAGCTAGGTCTTTGGGTCCTGGCTCCTTCGCTTTGGGAGCTGTTGCTGCAGTTGGGCATGTTGGCCGGAGAGTGCTTCTCGGGCCGCGAACTGTAACCTTGCAGGTACCTCTCAGGTATACATGCCCAACGAAAGCCCCCAGACCCAAATGGAGAGGGGCTGCTTGGGGGCCTTCTGGGGGCCCTTCAGGCCAGCTAGGTCTTTGTGTCCTGGCTCCTTCGCTTTGGAAGCTGTTGCTGGATATTGGGCATGTTGGCCGGAGAGTGCTTCTCGGGCCGCGAACTGCAACCTTGCAGGAATCTCCCAGGTTCTCAGCCTAAAGAAAGCCCCCAGACCCAAATGGAGAGGGGCTGCTTGGGGGCCCCCTGGGGGCCCTTCAGGCCAGCTAGGTCTTTGGGTCCTGGCTCCTTCGGTTTGGGAGCTGTTGCTGCAGTTGTGCATGTTGGCCGGAGAGTGCTTCTCGGGCCGCGAACTGCAACCTTGCATGAATCTCCGAGGTTCCCCGCCCAAAGAAAGCCCCCAGACCCAAATTGAGAGGGGCTGCTTGGGCCCCCCCTGGGGGCCCTTCAGGCCAGCTAGGTCTTTGGGTCCTGGCTCCTTCGCTTTGGGAGCTGTTGCTGCAGTTGGGCATGTTGGCCGGAGAGTGCTTCTCGGGCCGCGAACTGCAACCTTGCATGAATCTCCCAGGTTCCATGGCCAACGAAAGCCCCCAGACCCAAATGGAGAGGGGCTGCTTGGGGGCCCCCTGGGGGCCCTTCAGGCCAGCTAGGTCTTTGGGTCCTGGCTCCTTCGCTTTGGGAGCTGTTGCTGCAGTTGGGCATGTTGGCCGGAGAGTGCTTCTCGGGCCGCGAACTGCAACCTTGCAGGATTCTCCCAGGTTCCCGGCCCAACGAAAGCCCCCAGACCCAAATTGAGAGGGGCTGCTTGGGGGCCCCCTGGGGGCCCTTCAGGCCAGCTAGGTCTTTGTGTCCTGGCTCCTTCGCTTTGGGAGCTGTTGCTGGATATTGGGCATGTTGGCCGGAGAGTGCTTCTCGGGCCGCGAACTGCAACCTTGCTGGTATCTCCCAGGTTCTCAGCCTAAAGAAAGCCCCCAGACCCAAATGGAGAGGGGCTGCTTGGGGGCCCCCTGGGGGCCCTTCAGGCCAGCTAGGTCTTTGGGTCCTGGCTCCTTCGCTTTGGGAGCTGTTGCTGCAGTTGTGCATGTTGGCCGGAGAGTGCTTCTCGGGCCGCGAACTGCAACCTTGCATGAATCTCCGAGGTTCCCCGCCCAACGAAAGCCCCCAGACCCAAATTGAGAGGGGCTGCTTGGGCCCCCCTTGGGGGCCCTTCAGGCCAGCTAGGTCTTTGGGTCCTGGCTCCTTCGGTTTGGGAGCTGTTGCTGCAGTTGGGCATGTTGGCCGGAGAGTGCTTCTCGGGCCGCGAACTGCAACCTTGCATGAATCTCCCAGGTTCCATGGCCAACGAAAGCCCCCAGACCCAAATGGAGAGGGGCTGCTTGGGGGCCCCCTGGGGGCCCTTCAGGCCAGCTAGGTCTTTGGGTCCTGGCTCCTTCGGTTTGGGAGCTGTTGCTGCAGTTGGGCATGTTGGCCGGAGAGTGCTTCTCGGGCCGCGAACTGTAACCTTGCAGGTACCTCTCAGGTATACATGCCCAACGAAAGCCCCCAGACCCAAATTGAGAGGGGCTGCTTGGGGGCCCCCTGGGGGCACTTCAGGCCAGCTAGGTCTTTGTGTCCTGGCTCCTTCGGTTTGGGAGCTGTTGCTGCAGTTGGGCATGTTGGCCGGAGAGTGCTTCTCGGGCCGCGAACTGCAACCTTGCTGGTATCTCCCAGGTTCTCAGCCTAAAGAAAGCCCCCAGACCCAAATGGAGAGGGGCTGCTTGGGGGCCCCCTGGGGGCCCTTCAGGCCAGCTAGGTCTTTGGGTCCTGGCTCCTTCACTTTGGGAGCTGTTGCTGCAGTTGTGCATGTTGGCCGGAGAGTGCTTCTCGGGCCGCGAACTGCAACCTTGCAGGAATCTCCCAGGTTCCCGGCCCAACGAAAGCCCCCAGACCCAAATGGAGAGGGGCAGCTTGGGGGCCTTCTGGGGGCCCTTCAGGCCAGCTAGGTCTTTGTGTCCTGGCTCCTTCGCTTTGGGAGCTGTTGCTGCAGTTGTGCATGTTGGCCGGAGAGTGCTTCTCGGGCCGCGAACTGCAACCTTGCAGGAATCTCCGAGGTTCCCCGCCCAACGAAAGCCCCCAGACCCAAATGGAGAGGGGCTGCTTGGGGGCCCCCTGGGGGCCCTTCAGGCCAGCTAGGTCTTTGGGTCCTGGCTCCTTCGCTTTGGGAGCTGTTGCTGCAGTTGGGCATGTTGGCCGGAGAGTGCTTCTCGGGCCGCGAACTGCAACCTTGCAGGAATCTCCCAGGTTCCATGGCCAACGAAAGCCCCCAGACCCAAATGGAGAGGGGCTGCTTGGGGGCCCCCTGGGGGCCCTTCAGGCCAGCTAGGTCTTTGGGTCCTGGCTCCTTCGGTTTGGGAGCTGTTGCTGCAGTTGGGCATGTTGGCCGGAGAGTGCTTCTCGGGCCGAGAACTGCAACCTTGCAGGATTCTCCCAGGTTCCCGGCCCAACGAAAGCCCCCAGACCCAAATTGAGAGGGGCTGCTTGGGGGCCCCCTGGGGGCCCTTCAGGCCAGCTAGGTCTTTGGGTCCTGGCTCCTTCGGTTTGGGAGCTGTTGCTGCAGTTGGGCATGTTGGCCGGAGAGTGCTTCTCGGGCCGCGAACTGTAACCTTGCAGGTACCTCTCAGGTATACATGCCCAACGAAAGCCCCCAGACCCAAATGGAGAGGGGCTGCTTGGGGGCCCCCTGGGGGCCCTTCAGGCCAGCTAGGTCTTTGTGTCCTGGCTCCTTCGCTTTGGAAGCTGTTGCTGGATATTGGGCATGTTGGCCGGAGAGTGCTTCTCGGGCCGCGAACTGCAACCTTGCTGGTATCTCCCAGGTTCTCAGCCTAAAGAAAGCCCCCAGACCCAAATGGAGAGGGGCTGCTTGGGGGCCCCCTGGGGGCCCTTCAGGCCAGCTAGGTCTTTGGGTCCTGGCTCCTTCGGTTTGGGAGCTGTTGCTGCAGTTGTGCATGTTGGCCGGAGAGTGCTTCTCGGGCCGCGAACTGCAACCTTGCATGAATCTCCGAGGTTCCCCGCCCAAAGAAAGCCCCCAGACCCAAATTGAGAGGGGCTGCTTGGGCCCCCCCTGGGGGCCCTTCAGGCCAGCTAGGTCTTTGGGTCCTGGCTCCTTCGCTTTGGGAGCTGTTGCTGCAGTTGGGCATGTTGGCCGGAGAGTGCTTCTCGGGCCGCGAACTGCAACCTTGCATGAATCTCCCAGGTTCCATGGCCAACGAAAGCCCCCAGACCCAAATGGAGAGGGGCTGCTTGGGGGCCCCCTGGGGGCCCTTCAGGCCAGCTAGGTCTTTGGGTCCTGGCTCCTTCGCTTTGGGAGCTGTTGCTGCAGTTGGGCATGTTGGCCGGAGAGTGCTTCTCGGGCCGCGAACTGCAACCTTGCAGGATTCTCCCAGGTTCCCGGCCCAACGAAAGCCCCCAGACCCAAATTGAGAGGGGCTGCTTGGGGGCCCCCTGGGGGCCCTTCAGGCCAGCTAGGTCTTTGTGTCCTGGCTCCTTCGCTTTGGGAGCTGTTGCTGGATATTGGGCATGTTGGCCGGAGAGTGCTTCTCGGGCCGCGAACTGCAACCTTGCTGGTATCTCCCAGGTTCTCAGCCTAAAGAAAGCCCCCAGACCCAAATTGAGAGGGGCTGCTTGGGGGCCCCATGGGGGCCCTTCAGGCCAGCTAGGTCTTTGGGTCCTGGCTCCTTCGCTTTGGGAGCTGTTGCTGCAGTTGTGCATGTTGGCCGGAGAGTGCTTCTCGGGCCGCGAACTGCAACCTTGCAGGAATCTCCCAGGTTCCCCGCCCAACGAAAGCCCCCAGACCCAAATTGAGAGGGGCTGCTTGGGCCCCCCCTGGGGGCCCTTCAGGCCAGCTAGGTCTTTGGGTCCTGGCTCCTTCGGTTTGGGAGCTGTTGCTGCAGTTGGGCATGTTGGCCGGAGAGTGCTTCTCGGGCCGCGAACTGCAACCTTGCAGGAATCTCCCAGGTTCCATGGCCAACGAAAGCCCCCAGACCCAAATGGAGAGGGGCTGCTTGGGGGCCCCCTGGGGGCCCTTCAGGCCAGCTAGGTCTTTGGGTCCTGGCTCCTTCGGTTTGGGAGCTGTTGCTGCAGTTGGGCATGTTGGCCGGAGAGTGCTTCTCGGGCCGAGAACTGCAACCTTGCAGGATTCTCCCAGGTTCCCGGCCCAACGAAAGCCCCCAGACCCAAATTGAGAGGGGCTGCTTGGGGGCCCCCTGGGGGCCCTTCAGGCCAGCTAGGTCTTTGGGTCCTGGCTCCTTCGGTTTGGGAGCTGTTGCTGCAGTTGGGCATGTTGGCCGGAGAGTGCTTCTCGGGCCGCGAACTGTAACCTTGCAGGTACCTCTCAGGTATACATGCCCAACGAAAGCCCCCAGACCCAAATGGAGAGGGGCTGCTTGGGGGCCTTCTGGGGGCCCTTCAGGCCAGCTAGGTCTTTGTGTCCTGGCTCCTTCGCTTTGGAAGCTGTTGCTGGATATTGGGCATGTTGGCCGGAGAGTGCTTCTCGGGCCGCGAACTGCAACCTTGCTGGTATCTCCCAGGTTCTCAGCCTAAAGAAAGCCCCCAGACCCAAATGGAGAGGGGCTGCTTGGGGGCCCCCTGGGGGCCCTTCAGGCCAGCTAGGTCTTTGGGTCCTGGCTCCTTCGCTTTGGGAGCTGTTGCTGCAGTTGTGCATGTTGGCCGGAGAGTGCTTCTCGGGCCGCGAACTGCAACCTTGCATGAATCTCCGAGGTTCCCCGCCCAAAGAAAGCCCCCAGACCCAAATTGAGAGGGGCTGCTTGGGCCCCCCCTGGGGGCCCTTCAGGCCAGCTAGGTCTTTGGGTCCTGGCTCCTTCGCTTTGGGAGCTGTTGCTGCAGTTGGGCATGTTGGCCGGAGAGTGCTTCTCGGGCCGCGAACTGCAACCTTGCATGAATCTCCCAGGTTCCATGGCCAACGAAAGCCCCCAGACCCAAATGGAGAGGGGCTGCTTGGGGGCCCCCTGGGGGCCCTTCAGGCCAGCTAGGTCTTTGGGTCCTGGCTCCTTCGCTTTGGGAGCTGTTGCTGCAGTTGGGCATGTTGGCCGGAGAGTGCTTCTCGGGCCGCGAACTGCAACCTTGCAGGTATCTCCCAGGTTCCCGGCCCAACGAAAGCCCCCAGACCCAAATTGAGAGGGGCTGCTTGGGGGCCCCCTGGGGGCCCTTCAGGCCAGCTAGGTCTTTGTGTCCTGGCTCCTTCGCTTTGGGAGCTGTTGCTGGATATTGGGCATGTTGGCCGGAGAGTGCTTCTCGGGCCGCGAACTGCAACCTTGCTGGTATCTCCCAGGTTCTCAGCCTAAAGAAAGCCCCCAGACCCAAATTGAGAGGGGCTGCTTGGGGGCCCCATGGGGGCCCTTCAGGCCAGCTAGGTCTTTGGGTCCTGGCTCCTTCGCTTTGGGAGCTGTTGCTGCAGTTGTGCATGTTGGCCGGAGAGTGCTTCTCGGGCCGCGAACTGCAACCTTGCAGGAATCTCCGAGGTTCCCCGCCCAACGAAAGCCCCCAGACCCAAATTGAGAGGGGCTGCTTGGGCCCCCCCTGGGGGCCCTTCAGGCCAGCTAGGTCTTTGGGTCCTGGCTCCTTCGGTTTGGGAGCTGTTGCTGCAGTTGGGCATGTTGGCCGGAGAGTGCTTCTCGGGCCGCGAACTGCAACCTTGCAGGAATCTCCCAGGTTCCATGGCCAACGAAAGCCCCCAGACCCAAATGGAGAGGGGCTGCTTGGGGGCCCCCTGGGGGCCCTTCAGGCCAGCTAGGTCTTTGGGTCCTGGCTCCTTCGGTTTGGGAGCTGTTGCTGCAGTTGGGCATGTTGGCCGGAGAGTGCTTCTCGGGCCGAGAACTGCAACCTTGCAGGATTCTCCCAGGTTCCCGGCCCAACGAAAGCCCCCAGACCCAAATTGAGAGGGGCTGCTTGGGGGCCCCCTGGGGGCCCTTCAGGCCAGCTAGGTCTTTGGGTCCTGGCTCCTTCGGTTTGGGAGCTGTTGCTGCAGTTGGGCATGTTGGCCGGAGAGTGCTTCTCGGGCCGCGAACTGTAACCTTGCAGGTACCTCTCAGGTATACATGCCCAACGAAAGCCCCCAGACCCAAATGGAGAGGAGCTGCTTGGGGGCCTTCTGGGGGCCCTTCAGGCCAGCTAGGTCTTTGTGTCCTGGCTCCTTCGCTTTGGAAGCTGTTGCTGGATATTGGGCATGTTGGCCGGAGAGTGCTTCTCGGGCCGCGAACTGCAACCTTGCTGGTATCTCCCAGGTTCTCAGCCTAAAGAAAGCCCCCAGACCCAAATGGAGAGGGGCTGCTTGGGGGCCCCCTGGGGGCCCTTCAGGCCAGCTAGGTCTTTGGGTCCTGGCTCCTTCGCTTTGGGAGCTGTTGCTGCAGTTGTGCATGTTGGCCGGAGAGTGCTTCTCGGGCCGCGAACTGCAACCTTGCATGAATCTCCGAGGTTCCCCGCCCAAAGAAAGCCCCCAGACCCAAATTGAGAGGGGCTGCTTGGGCCCCCCCTGGGGGCCCTTCAGGCCAGCTAGGTCTTTGGGTCCTGGCTCCTTCGCTTTGGGAGCTGTTGCTGCAGTTGGGCATGTTGGCCGGAGAGTGCTTCTCGGGCCGCGAACTGCAACCTTGCATGAATCTCCCAGGTTCCATGGCCAACGAAAGCCCCCAGACCCAAATGGAGAGGGGCTGCTTGGGGGCCCCCTGGGGGCCCTTCAGGCCAGCTAGGTCTTTGGGTCCTGGCTCCTTCGCTTTGGGAGCTGTTGCTGCAGTTGGGCATGTTGGCCGGAGAGTGCTTCTCGGGCCGCGAACTGCAACCTTGCAGGATTCTCCCAGGTTCCCGGCCCAACGAAAGCCCCCAGACCCAAATTGAGAGGGGCTGCTTGGGGGCCCCCTGGGGGCCCTTCAGGCCAGCTAGGTCTTTGTGTCCTGGCTCCTTCGCTTTGGGAGCTGTTGCTGGATATTGGGCATGTTGGCCGGAGAGTGCTTCTCGGGCCGCGAACTGCAACCTTGCTGGTATCTCCCAGGTTCTCAGCCTAAAGAAAGCCCCCAGACACAAATGGAGAGGGGCTGCTTGGGGGCCCCCTGGGGGCCCTTCAGGCCAGCTAGGTCTTTGGGTCCTGGCTCCTTCGCTTTGGGAGCTGTTGCTGCAGTTGTGCATGTTGGCCGGAGAGTGCTTCTCGGGCCGCGAACTGCAACCTTGCATGAATCTCCGAGGTTCCCCGCCCAACGAAAGCCCCCAGACCCAAATTGAGAGGGGCTGCTTGGGCCCCCCCTGGGGGCCCTTCAGGCCAGCTAGGTCTTTGGGTCCTGGCTCCTTCGGTTTGTGAGCTGTTGCTGCAGTTGGGCATGTTGGCCGGAGAGTGCTTCTCGGGCCGCGAACTGCAACCTTGCAGGAATCTCCCAGGTTCCATGGCCAACGAAAGCCCCCAGACCCAAATGGAGAGGGGCTGCTTGGGGGCCCCCTGGGGGCCCTTCAGGCCAGCTAGGTCTTTGGGTCCTGGCTCCTTCGGTTTGGGAGCTGTTGCTGCAGTTGGGCATGTTGGCCGGAGAGTGCTTCTCGGGCCGCGAACTGCAACCTTGCAGGATTCTCCCAGGTTCCCGGCCCAACGAAAGCCCCCAGACCCAAATTGAGAGGGGCTGCTTGGGGGCCCACTGGGGGCCCTTCAGGCCAGCTAGGTCTTTGGGTCCTGGCTCATTCGGTTTGGGAGCTGTTGCTGCAGTTGTGCATGTTGGCCGGAGAGTGCTTCTCGGGCCGCGAACTGCAACCTTGCATGAATCTCCCAGGTTCCCAGCCCAACGAAAGCCCCCAGACCCAAATTGAGAGGGGCTACTTGGGGGCCCCCTGGGGGCCCTTCAGGCCAGCTAGGTCTTTGTGTCCTGGCTCATTCCGTTTAGGAGATGTTGCTGACGTTGGGCATGTTGGCCGGAGAGTGCTTCTCGGGCCGAGAACTGCAACCTTGCAGAAATCTCCCAGGTTCCCGGCCCAACGAAAGCCCCCAGACCCAAATGGAGAGGGGCAGCTTGGGGGCCCCCTGGGGGCCCTTCAGGCCAGCTAGGTCTTTGGGTCCTGGCTCCTTCGCTTTGGGAGCTGTTGTTGCAGTTGGGCATGTTGGCTGGAGAGTGCTTCTCGGGCCGCGAACTGTAACTTGCAGGTACCTCTCAGCTATACATGCCCAACGAAAGCCCCCAGACCCAAATTGAGAGGGGCTGCTTGGGGGCCCCCTGCGGGCCCTTCAGGCCAGCTAGGTCTTTGGGTCCTGGCTCCTTCGCTTTGGGAGCTGTTGCTGCAGTTGGGCATGTTGGCCGGAGAGTGCTTCTCGGGCCGCGAACTGCAACCTTGCAGGATTCTCCCAGGTTCCCGGCCCAACGAAAGCCCCCAGACCCAAATTGAGAGGGGCTGCTTGGGGCCCCCCTGGGGGCCCTTCAGGCCAGCTAGGTCTTTGGGTCCTGGCTCCTTCGCTTTGGAAGCTGTTGCTGCAGTTGGGCATGTTGGCCGGAGAGTGCTTCTCGGGCCGCGAACTGCAACCTTGCAGGAATCTCCCAGGTTCCATGCCCAACGAAAGCCCCCAGACCCAAATTGAGAGGGGCTGCTTGGGGCCCCTCCTGGGGGCCCTTCAGGCCAGCTAGGTCTTTGGGTCCTGGCTCCTTCGCTTTGGGAGCTGTTGCTGCAGTTGTGCATGTTGGCCGGAGAGTGCTTCTCGGGCCGCGAACTGCAACCTTGCAGGAATCTCCCAGGTTCCCCGCCCAACGAAAGCCCCCAGACCCAAATGGAGAGGGGCTGCTTGGGGGCCCCCTGGGGGCCCTTCAGGCCAGCTAGGTCTTTGGGTCCTGGCTCCTTCGGTTTGGGAGCTGTTGCTGCAGTTGGGCATGTTGGCCGGAGAGTGCTTCTCGGGCCGCGAACTGCAACCTTGCAGGAATCTCCCAGGTTCCCGGCCCAACGAAAGCCCCCAGACCCAAATTGAGAGGGGCTGCTTGGGGGCCCCCTGGGGGCCCTTCAGGCCAGCTAGGTCTTTGGGTCCTGGCTCCTTCGGTTTGGGAGCTGTTGCTGCAGTTGAGCATGTTGGCCGGAGAGTGCTTCTCGGGCCGCGAACTGCAACCTTGCAGGTACCTCTCAGGTATACATGCCCAACGAAAGCCCCCAGACCCAAATGGAGAGGGGCTGATTGGGGCCCCCCTGGGGGCCCTTCAGGCCAGCTAGGTCTTTGTGTCCTGTCTCCTTCGGTTTGGGAGCTGTTGCTGCAGTTGGGCATGTTGGCCGGAGAGTGCTTCTCGGGCCGCGAACTGCAACCTCGCAGGAATCTCCCAGGTTTCCGGCCCAAATAAAGCCCCCAGACCCAAATGGAGAGGGGCTGCTTGGGGGCCCCCTGGGGGCCCTTCAGGCCAGCTAGGTCTTTGTGTCCTGGCTCCTTCAGTTTGGGAGCTGTTGCTGCAGTTGGGCATGTTGGCCGGAGAGTGCTTCTCGGGCCGAGAACTGCAACCTTGCAGGATTCTCCCAGGTTCCCGGCCCAACGAAAGCCCCCAACCCAAATTGAGAGGGGCTGCTTGGGGGCCCCCTGGGGGCCCTTCAGGCCAGCTAGGTCTTTGGGTCCTGGCTCCTTCGGTTTGGGAGCTGTTGCTGCAGTTGGGCATGTTGGCCGGAGAGTGCTTCTCGGGCCGCGAACTGTAACCTTGCAGGTACCTCTCAGGTATCCATGCCCAACGAAAACCCCCAGACCCAAATAGAGAGGGGCTGCTTGGGGGCCCCCTGGGGGCCCTTCAGGCCAGCTAGGTCTTTGTGTCCTGGCTCCTTCGCTTTGGGAACTGTTGCTGCAGTTGGGCATGTTGGCCGGAGAGTGCTTCTCGGGCCGCGAACTGCAACCTTGCAGGTACCTCCCAGGTTCCCTTCCCAACGAAAGCCCCCAGACCCAAATGGACAGGGGCTGCTTGGGGGCCCCCTGGGGGCCCTTCAGGCCAGCTAGGTCTTTGGGTCCTGGCTCCTTCGGTTTGGGAGCTGTTGCTGCAGTTGAGCATGTTGGCCGGAGAGTGCTTCTCGGGCCGCGAACTGCAACCTTTCAGGTACCTCTCAGGTATCCATGCCCAACGAAAGCCCCCAGACCCAAATTGAGAGGGGCAGCTTGGGGGCCCCCTGGGGGCCCTTCAGGCCAGCTAGGTCTTTGGGTCCTGGCTCCTTCGCTTTGGGAGCTGTTGCTGCAGTTGGGCATGTTGGCCGGAGAGTGCTTCTCGGGCCGCGAACTGCAACCTTGCAGGTACCTCCCAGGTTCCCGGCCCAACGAAAACCCCCAGACCCAAATGGAGAGGGGCTGCTTGGGGGCCCCCTGGGGGCCCTTCAGGCCAGCTAGGTCTTTGGGTCCTGGCTCCTTCGCTTTGGGAGCTGTTGCTGCAGTTGGGCATGTTGGCCGGAGAGTGCTTCTCGGGCCGCGAACTGCAACCTTGCAGGTACCTCTCAGGTATACATGCCCAACGAAAGCCCCCAGACCCAAATTGAGAGGGGCTCCTTGGGGGCCCCCTGGGGGCACTTCAGGCCAGCTAGGTCTTTGGGTCCTGGCTCCTTCGGTTTGGGAGCTGTTGCTGCAGTTGGGCATGTTGGCCGGAGAGTGCTTCTCGGGCCTCAAACTTCAACCTTGCAGGAATCTCCCAGGTTCCCGGCCCAAAGAAAGCCCCCAGACCCAAATGGAGAGGGGCTGCTTGGGGGCCCCCTGGGGGCCCTTCAGGCCAGCTAGGTCTTTGGGTCCTGGCTCCTTCCCTTTGGGAGCTGTTGCTGCAGTTGGGCATGCTGGCCGGAGAGTGCTTCTCCGGCCGCGAACTGCAACCTTGCAGGTACCTCCCAGGTTCCCGGCCCAACGAAAGCCCCCAGACCCAAATGGAGAGGAGCTGCTTGGGGGCCCCCTGGGGGCCCTTCAGGCCAGCTAGGTCTTTGTGTCCTGGCTCCTTCGGTTTGGGAGCTGTTGCTGCAGTTGGGCATGTTGGCCGGAGAGTGCTTCTCGGGCCGCGAACTGCAACCTCGCAGGAATCTCCCAGGTTCCCGGCCCAACGAAAGCCCCCAGACCCAAATGGAGAGGGGCTGCTTGGGGGCCCCCTGGGGGCCCTTCAGGCCAGCTAGGTCTTTGGGTCCTGGCTCCTTCGGTTTGTGAGCTGTTGCTGTAGTTGGGCATGTTGGCCGGAGAGTGCTTCTCGGGCCGCGAACTGCAACCTTGCAGGTACCTCCCAGGTTCCCGGCCCAACGAAAACCCCCAGACCCAAATGGAGAGGGCCTGCTTGGGGGCCCCCTGGGGGCCCTTCAGGCCAGCTAGGTCTTTGGGTCCTGGCTCCTTCGCTTTGGGAGCTGTTGCTGCAGTTGGGCATGTTGGCCGGAGAGTGCTTCTCGGGCCGCGAACTGCAACCTTGCAGGAATCTCCCAGGTTCCCGGCCCAACGAAAGCCCCCAGACCCAAATTGAGAGGGGCTGCTTGGGGGCCCACTGGGGGCCCTTCAGGCCAGCTAGGTCTTTGGGTCCTGGCTCATTCGGTTTGGGAGCTGTTGCTGCAGTTGTGCATGTTGGCCGGAGAGTGCTTCTCGGGCCGCGAACTGCAACCTTGCAGGAATCTCCCAGGTTCCCCGCCCAACGAAAGCCCCCAGACTCAAATTGAGAGGGGCTACTTGGGGGCACCCTGGGGGCCCTTCAGGCCAGCTAGGTCTTTGGGTCCTGGCTCCTTCGGTTTGGGAGATGTTGCTGACGTTGGGCATGTTGGCTGGAGAGTGCTTCTCGGGCCGCGAACTGTAACTTGCAGGAACCTCTCAGCTATACATGCCCAACGAAAGCCCCCAGACCCAAATTGAGAGGGGCTGCTTGGGGGCCCCCTGAGGGCCCTTCAGGCCAGCTAGGTCTTTGGGTCCTGGCTCCTTCGCTTTGGGAGCTGTTGCTGCAGTTGGGCATGTTGGCCGGAGAGTGCTTCTCGGGCCGCGAACTGCAACCTTGCAGGATTCTCCCAGGTTCCCGGCCCAACGAAAGCCCCCAGACCCAAATTGAGAGGGGCTGCTTGGGGCCCCCCTGGTTGCCCTTCAGGCCAGCTAGGTCTTTGTGTCCTGGCTCCTTCGGTTTGGAAGCTGTTGCTGCAGTTGGGCATGTTGGCCGGAGAGTGCTTCTCGGGCCGCGAACTGCAACCTTGCAGGAATCTCCCAGGTTCCATGCCCAACGAAAGCCCCCAGACCCAAATGGAGAGGGGCTGCTTGGGGCCCCCCTGGGGGCCCTTCAGGCCAGCTAGGTCTTTGGGTCCTGGCTCCTTCGGTTTGGGAGCTGTTGCTGCAGTTGTGCATGTTGGCCGGAGAGTGCTTCTCGGGCCGCGAACTGTAACCTTGCAGGTAACTCTCAGGTATACATGCCCAACGAAAGCCCCCAGACCCAAATTGAGAGGGGCTGCTTGGTGGCCCCCTGGGGGCCCTTCAGGCCAGCTAGGTCTTTGGGTCCTGGCTCCTTCGGTTTGGGAGCTGTTGCTGCAGTTGGGCATGTTGGCCGGAGAGTGCATCTCGGGCCGCGAACTGCAACCTTGCAGGTACCTCCCAGGTTCCCGGCCCAACGAAAGCCCCCAGACCCAAATGGAGAGGGGCTGCTTGGGGGCCCCCTGGGGGCCCTTCAGGCCAGCTAGGTCTTTGTGTCCTGGCTCCTTCGGTTTGGGAGCTGTTGCTGCAGTTGGGCATGTTGGCCGGAGAGTGCTTCTCGGGCCGCGAACTGCAACCTTGCAGGTATCTCCCAGGTTCCATGCCCAACAAAAGCCCCCAGACCCAAATGGAGAGGGGCTGCTTGGGTGCCCCATGGGGGCCCTTCAGGCCAGCTAGGTCTTTGTGTCCTGGCTCCTTCGGTTTGGGAGCTGTTGCTGCAGTTGGGCATGTTGGCCGGAGAGTGCTTCTCGGGCCGCGAACTGCAACCTTGCAGGTACCTCCCAGGTTCCCAGCCCAACGAAAGCCCCCAGACCCAAATGGAGAGGGGCTGCTTGGGGGCCCCCTGGGGGCCCTTCAGGCCAGCTAGGTCTTTGGGTCCTGGCTCCTTCGGTTTGGGAGCTGTTGCTGCAGTTGGGCATGTTGGCCGGAGAGTGCTTCTCGGGCCGCGAACTGCAACCTTGCAGGAATCTCACAGGTTCCCCGCCCAACGAAAGCCCCCAGACCCAAATTGAGAGGGGCTGCTTGGGGGCCCCCTGGGGGCACTTCAGGCCAGCTAGGTCTTTGGGTCCTGGCTCCTTCGGTTTGGGAGCTGTTGCTGCAGTTGGGCATGTTGGCCGGAGAGTGCTTCTCGTGCCGCGAACTGCAACCTTGCAGGAATTTCCCAGGTTCCCGGCCCAACGAAAGCCCCCAGATCCAAATTGAGAGGGGCTGCTTGGGGGTCCCCTGGGGGCACTTCAGGCCAGCTAGGTCTTTGGGTCCTGGCTCCTTCGCTTTGGGAGCTGTTACTGCAGTTGGGCATGTTGGCCGGAGAGTGCTTCTCGGGCCGCGAACTGCAACCTTGCATGAATCTCCCAGGTTCCCCGCCCAACGAAAGCCCCCAGACCCAAACGGAGAGGGGCTGCTTGGGGACACCCTGGGGGCACTTCAGGCCAGCTAGGTCTTTGGGTCCTGGCTCCTTCGCTTTGGGAGCTGTTGCTGCAGTTGGGCATGTTGGCCGGAGAGTGCTTCTCGGGCCGCGAACTGTAACTTGCAGGTACCTCTCAGGTATACATGCCCAACGAAAGCCCCCAGACCCAAATGGAGAGGGGCTGCTTGGGGACCCCCTGGGGGCCCTTCAGGCCAGCTAGGTCTTTGGGTCCTGGCTCCTTCGGTTTGGGAGCTGTTGCTGCAGTTGGGCATGTTGGCCGGAGAGTGCTTCTCGGGCCGCGAACTGCAACCTTGCAGGAATCTCCCAGGTTCCCCGCCCAACGAAAGCCCCCAGACCCAAATGGAGAGGGGCTGCTTGGGGACACCCTGGGGGCCCTTCAGGCCAGCTAGGTCTTTGTGTCCTGGCTCCTTCGCTTTGGGAGCTGTTGCTGCAGTTGTGCATGTTGGCCGGAGAGTGCTTCTCGCGCCGCGAACTGCAACCTTGCATGAATCTCCCAGGTTCCCGGCCCAACGAAAGCCCCCAGACCCAAATGGAGAGGGGCTGCTTGGGGACACCCTGGGGGCACTTCAGGCCAGCTACGTCTTTGGGTCCTGGCTCCTTCGCTTTGGGAGCTGTTGCTGCAGTTGGGCATGTTGGCCGGAGAGTGCTTCTCGGGCCGCGAACTGTAACTTGCAGGTACCTCTCAGGTATACATGCCCAACGAAAGCCCCCAGACCCAAATGGAGAGGGGCTGCTTGGTGGCCTTCTGGGGGCCCTTCAGGCCAGCTAGGTCTTTGGGTCCTGGCTCCTTCGGTTTGGGAGCTGTTGCTGCAGTTGGGCATGCTGGCCGGAGAGTGCTTCTCAGGCCGCGAACTGCAACCTTGCAGGAATCTCCCAGGTTCCCGGCCCAACGAAAGCCCCCAGACCCAAATGGAGAGGGGCTGCTTGGGGGCCCCCTGGGGGCCCTTCAGGCCAGCTAGGTCTTTGGGTCCTGGTTCCTTCGCTTTGGGAGCTGTTGCTGCAGTTGGGCATGTTGGCCGGAGAGTGCTTCTCGGGCCGCGAACTGCAACCTTGCATGAATCTCCCAGGTTCCCCGCCCAACGAAAGCCCCCAGACGCAAATGGAGAGGGGCTGCTTGGGGACCCCCTGGGGGCCCTTCAGGCCAGCTAGGTCTTTGGGTCCTGGCTCCTTCGCTTTGGGAGCTGTTGCTGCAGTTGGGCATGTTGGCCGGAGAGTGCTTCTCGGGCCGCGAACTGTAACCTTGTAGGTACCTCTCAGTTATACATGCCCAACGAAAGCCCCCAGACCCAAATTGAGAGGGGCTCCTTGGGGGCCCCCTGGGGGCCCTTCAGGCCAGCTAGGTCTTTGGGTCCTGGCTCCTTCGCTTTGGGAGCTGTTGCTGCAGTTGGGCATGTTGGCCGGAGAGTGCTTCTCGGGCCGCGAACTGCAACCTTGCATGAATCTCCCAGGTTCCCCGCCCAACGAAAGCCCCCAGACCCAAACGGAGAGGGGCTGCTTGGGGACACCCTGGGGGCACTTCAGGCCAGCTAGGTCTTTGGGTCCTGGCTCCTTCGCTTTGGGAGCTGTTGCTGCAGTTGGGCATGTTGGCCGGAGAGTGCTTCTCGGGCCGCGAACTGTAACTTGCAGGTACCTCTCAGGTATACATGCCCAACGAAAGCCCCCAGACCCAAATGGAGAGGGGCTGCTTGGGGGCCCCCTGGGGGCCCTTCAGGCCAGCTAGGTCTTTGGGTCCTGGCTCCTTCGCTTTGGGAGCTGTTGCTGGATATTGGGCATGTTGGCCGGAGAGTGCTTCTCGGGCCGCGAACTGCAACCTTGCTGGTATCTCCCAGGTTCTCAGCCTAAAGAAAGCCCCCAGACCCAAATGGAGAGGGGCTGCTTGGTGGCCTTCTGGGGGCCCTTCAGGCCAGCTAGGTCTTTGGGTCCTGGCTCCTTCGCTTTGGGAGCTGTTGCTGGATATTGGGCATGTTGGCCGGAGAGTGCTTCTCGGGCCGCGAACTGCAACCTTGCTGGTATCTCCCAGGTTCCCCGCCCAACGAAAGCCCCCAGACCCAAATGGAGAGGGGCTGCTTGGGGACACCCTGGGGGCACTTCAGGCCAGCTACGTCTTTGGGTCCTGGCTCCTTCGCTTTGGGAGCTGTTGCTGCAGTTGGACATGTTGGCCGGAGAGTGCTTCTCGGGCCGCGAACTACAACCTTGCAGGATTCTCCCAGGTTCCCGGCCCAACGAAAGCCCCCAGACCCAAATTGAGAGGGGCTGCTTGGGGCCCCCTGGGGGCCCTTCAGGCCAGCTAGGTCTTTGGGTCCTGGCTCCTTCGGTTTGGGAGCTGTTGCTGCAGTTGGGCATGCTGGCCGGAGAGTGCTTTCGTGCCGCGAACTGCAACCTTGCAGGAATCTCCCAGGTTCCCGGCCCAACGAAAGCCCCCAGACCCAAATGGAGAGGGGCTGCTTGGGGGCCCCCTGGGGGCCCTTCAGGCCAGCTAGGTCTTTGGGTCCTGGTTCCTTCGGTTTGGGAGCTGTTGCTGCAGTTGGGCATGTTGGCCGGAGAGTGCTTCTCGGGCCGCGAACTGCAACCTTGCATGAATCTCCCAGGTTCCCCGCCCAACGAAAGCCCCCAGACGCAAATGGAGAGGGGCTGCTTGGGGACCCCCTGGGGGCCCTTCAGGCCAGCTAGGTCTTTGGGTCCTGGCTCCTTCGCTTTGGGAGCTGTTGCTGCAGTTGGGCATGTTGGCCGGAGAGTGCTTCTCGGGCCGCGAACTGTAACCTTGTAGGTACCTCTCAGGTATACATGCCCAACGAAAGCCCCCAGACCCAAATGGAGAGGGGCTGCTTGGGGGCCCCCTGGGGGCCCTTCAGGCCAGCTAGGTCTTTGGGTCCTGGCTCCTTCGGTTTGGGAGCTGTTGCTGCAGTTGGGCATGTTGGCCGGAGAGTGCTTCTCGGGCCGCGAACTGCAACCTTGCAGGTACCTCCCAGGTTCCATGCCCAACGAAAGCCCCCAGACGCAAATGGAGAGGGGCTGCTTGGGGACCCCCTGGGGGCCCTTCAGGCCAGCTAGGTCTTTGGGTCCTGGCTCCTTCGCTTTGGGAGCTGTTGCTGCAGTTGGGCATGTTGGCCGGAGAGTGCTTCTCGGGCCGCGAACTGTAAGCTTGCAGGTACCTCTCAGTTATACATGCCCAACGAAAGCCCCCAGACCCAAATTGAGAGGGGCTCCTTGGGGGCCCCCTGGGGGCCCTTCAGGCCAGCTAGGTCTTTGGGTCCTGGCTCCTTCGCTTTGGGAGCTGTTGCTGCAGTTGGGCATGTTGGCCGGAGAGTGCTTCTCGGGCCGCGAACTGCAACCTTGCAGGATTCTCCCAGGTTCCCGGCCCAACGAAAGCCCCCAGACCCAAATTGAGAGGGGCTGCTTGGGGGCCCCCTGGGGGCCCTTCAGGCCAGCTAGGTCTTTGGGTCCTGGCTCCTTCGGTTTGGGAGCTGTTGCTGCAGTTGGGCATGTTGGCCGGAGAGTGCTTCTCGGGCCGCGAACTGCAACCTTGCATGAATCTCCCAGGTTCCCGGCCCAACGAAAGCCCCCAGACCCAAATGGAGAAGGGCTGCTTGGGGGCCCCCTGGGGGCCCTTCAGGCCAGCTAGGTCTTTGGGTCCTGGCTCCTTCGGTTTGGGAGCTGTTGCTGCAGTTGGGCATGTTGGCCGGAGAGTGCTTCTCGGGCCGCGAACTGCAACCTTGCAGGTACCTCCCAGGTTCCCAGCCCAACGAAAGCCCCCAGACCCAAATGGAGAGGGGCTGCTTGGGGGCCCCCTGGGGGCCCTTCAGGCCAGCTAGGTCTTTGGGTCCTGGCTCCTTCGCTTTGGGAGCTGTTGCTGCAGTTGGGCATGTTGGCCGGAGAGTGCTTCTCGGGCCGCGAACTGCAACCTTGCAGGAATCTCACAGGTTCCCCGCCCAACGAAAGCCCCCAGACCCAAATTGAGAGGGGCTGCTTGGGGGCCCCCTGGGGGCACTTCAGGCCAGCTAGGTCTTTGGGTCCTGGCTCCTTCGGTTTGGGAGCTGTTGCTGCAGTTGGGCATGTTGGCCGGAGAGTGCTTTCGTGCCGCGAACTGCAACCTTGCAGGAATTTCCCAGGTTCCCGGCCCAACGAAAGCCCCCAGATCCAAATTGAGAGGGGCTGCTTGGGGGTCCCCTGGGGGCCCTTCAGGCCAGCTAGGTCTTTGTGTCCTGGCTCCTTCGCTTTGGGAGCTGTTGCTGCAGTTGTGCATGTTGGCCGGAGAGTGCTTCTCGGGCCGCGAACTGCAACCTTGCATGAATCTCCCAGGTTCCCCGCCCAACGAAAGCCCCCAGACCCAAACGGAGAGGGGCTGCTTGGGGACACCCTGGGGGCACTTCAGGCCAGCTAGGTCTTTGGGTCCTGGCTCCTTCGCTTTGGGAGCTGTTGCTGCAGTTGGGCATGTTGGCCGGAGAGTGCTTCTCGGGCCGCGAACTGTAACTTGCAGGTACCTCTCAGGTATACATGCCCAACGAAAGCCCCCAGACCCAAATGGAGAGGGGCTGCTTGGGGACCCCCTGGGGGCCCTTCAGGCCAGCTAGGTCTTTGGGTCCTGGCTCCTTCGGTTTGGGAGCTGTTGCTGCAGTTGGGCATGTTGGCCGGAGAGTGCTTCTCGGGCCGCGAACTGCAACCTTGCAGGAATCTCCCAGGTTCCCCGCCCAACGAAAGCCCCCAGACCCAAATGGAGAGGGGCTGCTTGGGGACACCCTTGGGGCCCTTCAGGCCAGCTAGGTCTTTGGGTCCTGGCTCCTTCGCTTTGGGAGCTGTTGCTGCAGTTGTGCATGTTGGCCGGAGAGTGCTTCTCGCGCCGCGAACTGCAACCTTGCATGAATCTCCCAGGTTCCCGGCCCAACGAAAGCCCCCAGACCCAAATGGAGAGGGGCTGCTTGGGGACACCCTGGGGGCACTTCAGGCCAGCTACGTCTTTGGGTCCTGGCTCCTTCGCTTTGGGAGCTGTTGCTGCAGTTGGGCATGTTGGCCGGAGAGTGCTTCTCGGGCCGCGAACTGTAACTTGCAGGTACCTCTCAGGTATACATGCCCAACGAAAGCCCCCAGACCCAAATGGAGAGGGGCTGCTTGGTGGCCTTCTGGGGGCCCTTCAGGCCAGCTAGGTCTTTGGGTCCTGGCTCCTTCGCTTTGGGAGCTGTTGCTGGATATTGGGCATGTTGGCCGGAGAGTGCTTCTCGGGCCGCGAACTGCAACCTTGCTGGTATCTCCCAGGTTCTCAGCCCTAAGAAAGCCCCCAGACCCAAATGGAGAGGGGCTGCTTGGGGGCCCCCTGGGGGCCCTTCAGGCCAGCTAGGTCTTTGGGTCCTGGCTCCTTCGCTTTGGGAGCTGTTGCTGGATATTGGGCATGTTGGCCGGAGAGTGCTTCTCGGGCCGCGAACTGCAACCTTGCAGGATTCTCCCAGGTTCCCGGCCCAACGAAAGCCCCCAGACCCAAATGGAGATGGGCTGCTTGGGGCCCCCCTGGGGGCCCTTCAGGCCAGCTAGGTCTTTGGGTCCTGGCTCCTTCGGTTTGGGAACTGTTGCTGCAGTTGGGCATGTTGGCCGGAGAGTGCTTCTCGGGCCGCGAACTGCAACCTTGCAGGAATCTCCCAGGTTCCATGCCCAACGAAAGCCCCCAGACCCAAATTGAGAGGGGCTGCTTGGGGGCCCCCTGGGGGCCCTTCAGGCCAGCTAGGTCTTTGGGTCCTGGCTCCTTCGGTTTGGGAGCTGTTGCTGCAGTTGGGCATGTTGGCCGGAGAGTGCTTCTAGGGCCGCGAACTGCAACCTTGCAGGAATCTCCCAGGTTCCATGCCCAACGAAAGCCCCCAGACCCAAATTGAGAGGGGCTGCTTGGTGGTCCCCTGGGGGCCCTTCAGGCCAGCTAGGTCTTTGGGTCCTGGCTCCTTCGGTTTGGGAGCTGTTGCTGCAGTTGGGCATGTTGGCCCGAGAGTGCTTCTCGGGCCGCGAACTGCAACCTTGCAGGAATCTCCCAGGTTCCCCGCCCAACGAAAGCCCCCAGACGCAAATGGAGAGGGGCTGCTTGGGGACCCCCTGGGGGCCCTTCAGGCCAGCTAGGTCTTTGGGTCCTGGCTCCTTCGCTTTGGGAGCTGTTGCTGCAGTTGGGCATGTTGGCCGGAGAGTGCTTCTCGGGCCGCGAACTGTAACCTTGTAGGTACCTCTCAGTTATACATGCCCAACGAAAGCCCCCGGACCCAAATTGAGAGGGGCTCCTTGGGGGCCCCCTGGGGGCCCTTCAGGCCAGCTAGGTCTTTGGGTCCTGGCTCCTTCGGTTTGGGAGCTGTTGCTGCAGTTGGGCATGTTGGCCGGAGAGTGCTTCTCGGGCCGCGAACTGCAACCTTGCAGGAATCTCCCAGGTTCCCCGCCCAACGAAAGCCCCCAGACGCAAATGGAGAGGGGCTGCTTGGGGACCCCCTGGGGGCCCTTCAGGCCAGCTAGGTCTTTGGGTCCTGGCTCCTTCGCTTTGGGAGCTGTTGCTGCAGTTGGGCATGTTGGCCGGAGAGTGCTTCTCGGGCCGCGAACTGTAACCTTGTAGGTACCTCTCAGTTATACATGCCCAACGAAAGCCCCCGGACCCAAATTGAGAGGGGCTCCTTGGGGGCCCCCTGGGGGCCCTTCAGGCCAGCTAGGTCTTTGGGTCCTGGCTCCTTCGGTTTGGGAGCTGTTGCTGCAGTTGGGCATGTTGGCCGGAGAGTGCTTCTCGGGCCGCGAACTGCAACCTTGCAGGATTCTCCCAGGTTCCCGGCCCAACGAAAGCCCCCAGACCCAAATTGAGAGGGGCTGCTTGGGGGCCCCCTGGGGGCACTTCAGGCCAGCTAGGTCTTTGGGTCCTGGCTCCTTCGCTTTGGGAGCTGTTGCTGCAGTTGGGCATGTTGGCCGGAGAGTGCTTCTCGGGCCTCGAACTGCAACCTTGCATGAATCTCCCAGGTTCCCGGCCCAACGAAAGCCCCCAGACCCAAATGGAGAGGGGCTGCTTGGGGGCCCCCTGGGGGCCCTTCAGGCCAGCTAGGTCTTTGGGTCCTGGCTCCTTCGCTTTGGGAGCTGTTGCTGCAGTTGGGCATGTTGGCCGGAGAGTGCTTCTCGGGCCGCGAACTGCAACCTTGCAGGTACCTCCCAGGTTCCCAGCCCAACGAAAGCCCCCAGACCCAAATGGAGAGGGGCTGCTTGGGGGCCCCCTGGGGGCCCTTCAGGCCAGCTAGGTCTTTGGGTCCTGGCTCCTTCGGTTTGGGAGCTGTTGCTGCAGTTGGGCATGTTGGCCGGAGAGTGCTTCTCGGGCCGCGAACTGCAACCTTGCAGGAATCTCACAGGTTCCATGCCCAACGAAAGCCCCCAGACCCAAATTGAGAGGGGCTGCTTGGGGGCCCCCTGGGGGCACTTCAGGCCAGCTAGGTCTTTGGGTCCTGGCTCCTTCGGTTTGGGAGCTGTTGCTGCAGTTGGGCATGTTGGCCGGAGAGTGCTTCTCGGGCCGCGAACTGCAACCTTGGTGGTATCTCCCAGGTTCTCAGCCTAAAGAAAGCCCCCAGACCCAAATTGAGAGGGGCTGCTTGGGGGCCCCCTGGGGGCCCTTCAGGCCAGCTAGGTCTTTGGGTCCTGGCTCCTTCGCTTTGGGAGCTGTTGCTGCAGTTGGGCATGTTGGCCGGAGAGTGCTTCTCGGGCCGCGAACTGCAACTTTGCTGGTATCTCCCAGGTTCCCGGCCCAACGAAAGCCCCCAGACCCAAACGGAGAGGGGCTGCTTGGGGACACCCTGGGGGCACTTCAGGCCAGCTAGGTCTTTGGGTCCTGGCTCCTTCGCTTTGGGAGCTGTTGCTGCAGTTAGGCATGTTGGCCGGAGAGTGCTTCTCGGGCCGCGAACTGTAACTTGCAGGTACCTCTCAGGTATACATGCCCAACGAAAGCCCCCAGACCCAAATGGAGAGGGGCTGCTTGGTGGCCTTCTGGGGTCCCTTCAGGCCAGCTAGGTCTTTGGGTCCTGGCTCCTTCGGTTTGGGAGCTGTTGCTGCAGTTGGGCATGTTGGCCGGAGAGTGCTTCTCGGGCCGCGAACTGCAACCTTGCAGGATTCTCCCAGGTTCCCGGCCCAACGAAAGCCCCCAGACCCAAATGGAGAGGGGCTGCTTGGGGCCCCCCTGGGGGCCCTTCAGGCCAGCTAGGTCTTTGGGTCCTGGCTCCTTCGGTTTGGGAACTGTTGCTGCAGTTGGGCATGTTGGCCGGAGAGTGCTTCTCGGGCCGCGAACTGCAACCTTGCAGGAATCTCCCAGGTTCCATGCCCAACGAAAGCCCCCAGACCCAAATTGAGAGGGGCTGCTTGGGGGCCCCCTGGGGGCCCTTCAGGCCAGCTAGGTCTTTGGGTCCTGGCTCCTTCGGTTTGGGAGCTGTTGCTGCAGTTGGGCATGTTGGCCGGAGAGTGCTTCTAGGGCCGCGAACTGCAACCTTGCAGGAATCTCCCAGGTTCCATGCCCAACGAAAGCCCCCAGACCCAAATTGAGAGGGGCTGCTTGGGGGTCCCCTGGGGGCCCTTCAGGCCAGCTAGGTCTTTGGGTCCTGGCTCCTTCGCTTTGGGAGCTGTTGCTGCAGTTGGGCATGTTGGCCGGAGAGTGCTTCTCGGGCCGCGAACTGCAACCTTGCATGAATCTCCCAGGTTCCCCGCCCAACGAAAGCCCCCAGACCCAAATGGAGAGGGGCTGCTTGGGGACACCCTGGGGGCCCTTCAGGCCAGCTAGGTCTTTGGGTCCTGGCTCCTTCGGTTTGGGAGCTGTTGCTGCAGTTGGGCATGTTGGCCGGAGAGTGCTTCTCGGGCCGAGAACTGTAACTTGCAGGTACCTCTCACGTATACATGCCCAACGAAAGCCCCCAGACCCAAATGGAGAGGGGCTGCTTGGGGGCCCCCTGGGGGCCCTTCAGGCCAGCTAGGTCTTTGGGTCCTGGCTCCTTCGCTTTGGGAGCTGTTGCTGCAGTTGGGCATGTTGGCCGGAGAGTGCTTCTCGGGCCGCGAACTGCAACCTTGCAGGAATCTCCCAGGTTACCGGCCCAACAAAAGCCCCCAGACCCAAATGGAGAGGGGCTGCTTGGGGGCCCCCTGGGGGCCCTTCAGGCCAGCTAGATCTTTGGGTCCTGGCTCCTTCGCTTTGGGAGCTGTTGCTGCAGTTGGGCATGTTGGCCGGAGAGTGCTTCTCGGGCCGCGAACTGCAACCTTGCAGGATTCTCCCAGGTTCCCGGCCCAACGAAAGCCCCCAGACCCAAATTGAGAGGGGCTGCTTGGGGGCCCCCTGGGGGCACTTCAGGCCAGCTAGGTCTTTGGGTCCTGGCTCCTTCGCTTTGGGAGCTGTTGCTGCAGTTGGGCATGTTGGCCGGAGAGTGCTTCTCGGGCCGCGAACTGCAACCTTGCATGAATCTCCCAGGTTCCCGGCCCAACGAAAGCCCCCAGACCCAAATGGAGAGGGGCTGCTTGGGGGCCCCCTGGGGGCCCTTCAGGCCAGCTAGGTCTTTGGGTCCTGGCTCCTTCGGTTTGGGAGCTGTTGCTGCAGTTGGGCATGTTGGCCGGAGAGTGCTTCTCGGGCCGCGAACTGCAACCTTGCAGGTACCTCCCAGGTTCCCAGCCCAACGAAAGCCCCCAGACCCAAATGGAGAGGGGCTGCTTGGGGGCCCCCTGGGGGCCCTTCAGGCCAGCTAGGTCTTTGGGTCCTGGCTCCTTCGGTTTGGGAGCTGTTGCTGCAGTTGGGCATGTTGGCCGGAGAGTGCTTCTCGGGCCGCGAACTGCAACCTTGCAGAAATCTCACAGGTTCCATGCCCAACGAAAGCCCCCAGACCCAAATTGAGAGGGGCTGCTTGGGGGCCCCCTGGGGGCACTTCAGGCCAGCTAGGTCTTTGGGTCCTGGCTCCTTCGGTTTGGGAGCTGTTGCTGCAGTTGGGCATGTTGGCCGGAGAGTGCTTCTCGGGCCGCGAACTGCAACCTTGGTGGTATCTCCCAGGTTCTCAGCCTAAAGTAAGACCCCAGACCCAAATTGAGAGGGGCTGCTTGGGGGCCCCCTGGGGGCCCTTCAGGCCAGCTAGGTCTTTGGGTCCTGGCTCCTTCGCTTTGGGAGCTGTTGCTGCAGTTGGGCATGTTGGCCGGAGAGTGCTTCTCGGGCCGCGAACTGCAACTTTGCTGGTATCTCCCAGGTTCCCCGCCCAACGAAAGCCCCCAGACCCAAACGGAGAGGGGCTGCTTGGGGACACCCTGGGGGCACTTCAGGCCAGCTAGGTCTTTGGGTCCTGGCTCCTTCGCTTTGGGAGCTGTTGCTGCAGTTGGGCATGTTGGCCGGAGAGTGCTTCTCGGGCCGCGAACTGTAACTTGCAGGTACCTCTCAGGTATACATGCCCAACGAAAGCCCCCAGACCCAAATGGAGAGGGGCTGCTTGTTGGCCTTCTGGGGTCCCTTCAGGCCAGCTAGGTCTTTGGGTCCTGGCTCCTTCGGTTTGGGAGCTGTTGCTGCAGTTGGGCATGTTGGCCGGAGAGTGCTTCTCGGGCCGCGAACTGCAACCTTGCAGGATTCTCCCAGGTTCCCGGCCCAACGAAAGCCCCCAGACCCAAATGGAGAGGGGCTGCTTGGGGCCCCCCTGGGGGCCCTTCAGGCCAGCTAGGTCTTTGGGTCCTGGCTCCTTCGCTTTGGGAACTGTTGCTGCAGTTGGGCATGTTGGCCGGAGAGTGCTTCTCGGGCCGCGAACTGCAACCTTGCAGGAATCTCCCAGGTTCCATGCCCAACGAAAGCCCCCAGACCCAAATTGAGAGGGGCTGCTTGGGGGCCCCCTGGGGGCCCTTCAGGCCAGCTAGGTCTTTGGGTCCTGGCTCCTTCGGTTTGGGAGCTGTTGCTGCAGTTGGGCATGTTGGCCGGAGAGTGCTTCTCGGGCCGCGAACTGCAACCTTGCAGGAATCTCCCAGGTTCCATGCCCAACGAAAGCCCCCAGACCCAAATTGAGAGGGGCTGCTTAGGGGTCCCCTGGGGGCCCTTCAGGCCAGCTAGGTCTTTGGGTCCTGGCTCCTTCGCTTTGGGAGCTGTTGCTGCAGTTGGGCATGTTGGCCGGAGAGTGCTTCTCGGGCCGCGAACTGCAACCTTGCATGAATCTCCCAGGTTCCCCGCCCAACGAAAGCCCCCAGACCCAAATGGAGAGGGGCTGCTTGGGGACACCCTGGGGGCCCTTCAGGCCAGCTAGGTCTTTGGGTCCTGGCTCCTTCGGTTTGGGAGCTGTTGCTGCAGTTGGGCATGTTGGCCGGAGAGTGCTTCTCGGGCCGAGAACTGTAACTTGCAGGTACCTCTCAGGTATACATGCCCAACGAAAGCCCCCAGACCCAAATGGAGAGGGGCTGCTTGGGGGCCCCCTGGGGGCCCTTCAGGCCAGCTAGGTCTTTGGGTCCTGGCTCCTTCGGTTTGGGAGCTGTTGCTGCAGTTGGGCATGTTGGCCGGAGAGTGCTTCTCGGGCCGCGAACTGCAACCTTGCAGGAATCTCCCAGGTTACCGGCCCAACAAAAGCCCCCAGACCCAAATGGAGAGGGGCTGCTTGGGGGCCCCCTGGGGGCCCTTCAGGCCAGCTAGATCTTTGGGTCCTGGCTCCTTCGCTTTGGGAGCTGTTGCTGCAGTTGGGCATGTTGGCCGGAGAGTGCTTCTCGGGCCGCGAACTGCAACCTTGCAGGATTCTCCCAGGTTCCCGGCCCAACGAAAGCCCCCAGACCCAAATGGAGAGGGGCTGCTTGGGGCCCCCCTGGGGGCCCTTCAGGCCAGCTAGGTCTTTGGGTCCTGGCTCATTCGGTTTGGGAGCTGTTGCTGCAGTTGGGCATGTTGGCCGGAGAGTGCTTCACGGGCCGCGAACTGCAACCTTGCAGGAATCTCCCAGGTTCCCGGCCCAACGAAAGCCCCCAGACCCAAATGGAGAGGGGCTGCTTGGGGGCCCCCTGGGGGCCCTTCAGGCCAGCTAGGTCTTTGGGTCCTGGCTCCTTCAGTTTGGGAGCTGTTGCTGCAGTTGAGCATGTTGGCCGGAGAGTGCTTCTCGGGCCGCGAACTGCAACCTTGCAGGATTCTCCCAGGTTCCCGGCCCAACGAAAGCCCCCAGACCCAAATGGAGAGGGGCTGCTTTGGGCGCCCCTGGGGGCCCTTCAGGCCAGCTGGGTCTTTGGGTCCTGGCTCCTTCGCTTTGGGAGCTGTTGCTGCAGTTGGGCATGTTGGCCGGAGAGTGCTTCTCGGGCCGCGAACTGAAACCTGGCAGGTACCTCCCAGGTTCCCGGCCCAACGAAAGCCCCCAGACCCAAATGGAGAGGGGCTGCTTGGGGGACCCCTGGGGGCCCTTCAGGCCAGCTAGGTCTTTGGGTCCTGGCTCCTTCGGTTTGGGAGCTGTTGCTGCAGTTGGGCATGTTGGCCGGAGAGTGCTTCTCGGGCCTCGAACTGCAACCTTGCAGGAATCTCCCAGGTTCCCGGCCCAACGAAAGCCCCCAGACCCAAATGGAGAGGGGCTGCTTGGGGACCCCCTGGGGGCACTTCAGGCCAGCTAGGTCTTTGGGTCCTGGCTCCTTCGGTTTGGGAGCTGTTGCTGCAGTTGGGCATGTTGGCCGGAGAGTGCTTCTCGGGCCGCGAACTGTAACCTTGCAGGTACCTCTCAGTTATACATGCCCAACGAAAGCCCCCAGACCCAAATGGAGAGGGGCTGCTTGGGGGCCCCCTGGGGGCCCTTCAGGCCAGCTAGGTCTTTGGGTCCTGGCTCCTTCGCTTTGGGAGCTGTTGCTGCAGTTGGGCATGTTGGCCGGAGAGTGCTTCTCGGGCCGCGAACTGCAACTTTGCTGGTATCTCCCAGGTTCCCCGCCCAACGAAAGCCCCCAGACCCAAACGGAGAGGGGCTGCCTGGGGACACCCTGGGGGCACTTCAGGCCAGCTAGGTCTTTGGGTCCTGGCTCCTTCGCTTTGGGAGCTGTTGCTGCAGTTGGGCATGTTGGCCGGAGAGTGCTTCTCGGGCCGCGAACTGTAACTTGCATGTACCTCTCAGGTATACATGCCCAACGAAAGCCCCCAGACCCAAATGGAGAGGGGCTGCTTGGGGGCCCCCTGGGGGCCCTTCAGGCCAGCTAGGTCTTTGGGTCCTGGCTCCTTCGGTTTGGGAGCTGTTGCTGCAGTTGGGCATGTTGGCCGGAGAGTGCTTCTCGGGCCGCGAACTGCAACCTTGCTGGTATCTCCCAGGTTCTTAGCCTAAAGAAAGCCCCCAGACCCAAATGGAGAGGGGCTGCTTGGGGGCCCCCTGGGGGCCCTTCAGGCCAGCTAGGTCTTTGGGTCCTGGCTCCTTCGGTTTGGGAGCTGTTGCTGCAGTTGGGCATGCTTTCCGGAGAGTGCTTCTCGGGCCGCGAACTGCAACCTTGCAGGATTCTCCCAGGTTCCCGGCCCAACGAAAGCCCCCAGACCCAAATGGAGAGGGCCTGCTTGGGGGCCCCCTGGGGGCCCTTCAGGCCAGCTAGGTCTTTGGGTCCTGGCTCCTTCGGTTTGGGAGCTGTTGCTGCAGTTGAGCATGTTGGCCGGAGAGTGCTTCTCGGGCCGCGAACTGCAACCTTGCAGGATTCTCCCAGGTTCCCGGCCCAACGAAAGCCCCCAGACCCAAATGGAGAGGGGCTGCTTTCGGCGCCCCTGGGGGCCCTTCAGGCCAGCTAGGTCTTTGGGTCCTGGCTCCTTCGCTTTGGGAGCTGTTGCTGCAGTTGGGCATGTTGGCCGGAGAGTGCTTCTCGGGCCGCGAACTGAAACCTGGCAGGTACCTCCCAGGTTCCCGGCCCAACGAAAGCCCCCAGACCCAAATGGAGAGGGGCTGCTTGGGGGACCCCTGGGGGCCCTTCAGGCCAGCTAGGTCTTTGGGTCCTGGCTCCTTCGCTTTGGGAGCTGTTGCTGCAGTTGGGCATGTTGGCCGGAGAGTGCTTCTCGGGCCGCGAACTGCAACCTTGCAGGAATCTCCCAGGTTCCCGGCCCAACGAAAGCCCCCAGACCCAAATGGAGAGGGGCTGCTTGGGGGCCCCCTGGGGGCACTTCAGGCCAGCTAGGTCTTTGGGTCCTGGCTCCTTCGGTTTGGGAGCTGTTGCTGCAGTTGGGCATGTTGGCCGGAGAGTGCTTCTCGGGCCGCGAACTGCAACCTTGCAGGATTCTCCCAGGTTACCGGCCCAACGAAAACCCCCAGACCCAAATTGAGAGGGGCTGCTTGGGGGCCCCCTGGGGGCCCTTCAGGCCAGCTAGGTCTTTGTGTCCTGGCTCATTCGGTTTGGGAGCTGTTGCTGCAGTTGGGCATGTTGGCCGGAGAGTGCTTCACGGGCCTCGAACTCCAACCTTGCAGGAATCTCCCAGGTTCCCGGCCCAACGAAAGCCCCCAGACCCAAATGGAGAGGGGCTGCTTGGGGGCCCCCTGGGGGCCCTTCAGGCCAGCTAGGTCTTTGGGTCCTGGCTCCTTCGGTTTGGGAGCTGTTGCTGCAGTTGGGCATGTTGGCCGGAGAGTGCTTCTCGGGCCGCGAACTGCAACCTTGCTGGAATCTCCCAGGTTCCATGCCCAACGAAAGCCCCCAGACCCAAATTGAGAGGGGCTGCTTGGGGGCCCCCTGGGGGCCCTTCAGGCCAGCTAGGTCTTTGGGTCCTGGCTCCTTCGGTTTGGGAGCTGTTGCTGCAGTTGGGCATGTTGGCCGGAGAGTGCTTCTCGGGCCGCGAACTGCAACCTTGCAGGTACCTCCCAGGTTCCCGGCCCAACGAAAGCCCCCAGACCCAAATTGAGAGGGGCTGCTTGGGGCCCCCCTGGGGGCCCTTCAGGCCAGCTAGGTCTTTGGGTCCTGGCTCCTTCGCTTTGGGAGCTGTTGCTGCAGATGGGCATGTTGGCCGGAGAGTGCTTCTCGGGCCGCGAACTGCAACCTTGCAGGATTCTCCCAGGTTCCCGGCCCAACGAAAGCCCCCAGACCCAAATTGAGAGGTGCTGCTTGGGGGCCCACTGGGGGCCCTTCAGGCCAGCTAGGTCTTTGGGTCCTGGCTCCTTCGCTTTGGGAGCTGTTGCTGCAGTTGGGCATGTTGGCCGGAGAGTGCTTCTCGGGCTGCGAACTGCAACCTTGCAGGAATCTCCCAGGTTCCCGGCCCAACGAAAGCCCCCAGACCCAAATAGAGAGGGGCTGCTTGGGGGCCCCCTGGGGGCCCTTCAGGCCAGCTAGGTCTTTGGGTCCTGGCTCCTTCGCTTTGGGAGCTGTTGCTGCAGTTGAGCATGTTGGCCGGAGAGTGCTTCTCGGGCCGCGAACTGCAACCTTGCAGGAATCTCCCAGGTTCCCGGCCCAACGAAAGCCCCCAGACCCAAATGGAGAGGGGCTGCTTGGGGGACCCCTGGGGGCCCTTCAGGCCAGCTAGGTCTTTGGGTCCTGGCTCCTTCGGTTTGGGAGCTGTTGCTGCAGTTGGGCATGTTGGCCGGAGAGTGCTTCTCGGGCCGCGAACTGCAACCTTGCAGGAATCTCCCAGGTTCCCGGCCCAACGAAAGCCCCCAGACCCAAATGGAGAGGGGCTGCTTGGGGGCCCCCTGGGGGCCCTTCAGGCCAGCTAGGTCTTTGGGTCCTGGCTCCTTCGCTTTGGGAGCTGTTGCTGCAGTTGGGCATGTTGGCCGGAGAGTGCTTCTCGGGCCGCGAACTGCAACCTTGCATGAATCTCCCAGGTTCCCCGCCCAACGAAAGCCCCCAGACCCAAATGGAGAGGGGCTGCTTGGGGACACCCTGGGGGCCCTTCAGGCCAGCTAGGTCTTTGGGTCCTGGCTCCTTCGGTTTGGGAGCTGTTGCTGCAGTTGGGCATGTTGGCCGGAGAGTGCTTCTCGGGCCGAGAACTGTAACTTGCAGGTACCTCTCACGTATACATGCCCAACGAAAGCCCCCAGACCCAAATGGAGAGGGGCTCCTTGGGGGCCCCCTGGGGGCCCTTCAGGCCAGCTAGGTCTTTGGGTCCTGGCTCCTTCGGTTTGGGAGCTGTTGCTGCAGTTGGGCATGTTGGCCGGAGAGTGCTTCTCGGGCCGCGAACTGCAACCTTGCAGGAATCTCTCAGGTATACATGCCCAACGAAAGCCCCCAGACGCAAATGGAGAGGGGCTGCTTGGGGGCCCCCTGGGGGCCCTTCAGGCCAGCTAGGTCTTTGGGTCCTGGCTCCTTCGGTTTGGGAGCTGTTGCTGCAGTTGGGCATGTTGGCCGGAGAGTGCTTCTCGGGCCGCGAACTGCAACCTTGCAGGTACCTCCCAGGTTCCCGGCCCAACGAAAGCCCCCAGACCCAAATTGAGAGGGGCTGCTTGGGGCCCCCCTGGGGGCCCTTCAGGCCAGCTAGGTCTTTGGGTCCTGGCTCCTTCGCTTTGGGAGCTGTTGCTGCAGATGGGCATGTTGGCCGGAGAGTGCTTCTCGGGCCGCGAACTGCAACCTTGCAGGATTCTCCCAGGTTCCCGGCCCAACGAAAGCCCTCAGACCCAAATTGAGAGGTGCTGCTTGGGGGCCCACTGGGGGCCCTTCAGGCCAGCTAGGTCTTTGGGTCCTGGCTCCTTCGCTTTGGGAGCTGTTGCTGCAGTTGGGCATGTTGGCCGGAGAGTGCTTCTCGGGCTGCGAACTGCAACCTTGCAGGAATCTCCCAGGTTCCCGGCCCAACGAAAGCCCCCAGACCCAAATAGAGAGGGGCTGCTTGGGGGCCCCCTGGGGGCCCTTCAGGCCAGCTAGGTCTTTGGGTCCTGGCTCCTTCGCTTTGGGAGCTGTTGCTGCAGTTGAGCATGTTGGCCGGAGAGTGCTTCTCGGGCCGCGAACTGCAACCTTGCAGGAATCTCCCAGGTTCCCGGCCCAACGAAAGCCCCCAGACCCAAATGGAGAGGGGCTGCTTGGGGGACCCCTGGGGGCCCTTCAGGCCAGCTAGGTCTTTGGGTCCTGGCTCCTTCGGTTTGGGAGCTGTTGCTGCAGTTGGGCATGTTGGCCGGAGAGTGCTTCTCGGGCCGCGAACTGCAACCTTGCAGGAATCTCCCAGGTTCCCGGCCCAACGAAAGCCCCCAGACCCAAATGGAGAGGGGCTGCTTGGGGGCCCCCTGGGGGCCCTTCAGGCCAGCTAGGTCTTTGGGTCCTGGCTCCTTCGCTTTGGGAGCTGTTGCTGCAGTTGGGCATGTTGGCCGGAGAGTGCTTCTCGGGCCGCGAACTGCAACCTTGCAGGAATCTCCCAGGTTCCCGGCCCAACGAAAGCCCCCAGACCCAAATTGAGAGGGGCTGCTTGGGGGCCCCCTGGGGGCACTTCAGGCCAGCTAGGTCTTTGGGTCCTGGCTCCTTCGGTTTGGGAGCTGTTGCTGCAGTTGGGCATGTTGGCCGGAGAGTGCTTCTCGGGCCGCGAACTGTAACATTGCAGGTACCTCTCAGGTATACATGCCCAACGAAAGCCCCCACCCAAAAGGAGAGGGGCTGCTTGGGGGCCCCCTGGGGGCCCTTCAGGCCAGCTAGGTCTTTGGGTCCTGGCTCGTTCGGTTTGGGAGCTGTTGCTGCAGTTGGGCATGTTGGCCGGAGAGTGCTTCACGGGCCGCGAACTGCAACCTTGCAGGAATCTCCCAGGTTCCCGGCCCAACGAAAGCCCCCAGACCCAAATGGAGAGGGGCTGCTTGGGGGCCCCCTGGGGGCCCTTCAGGCCAGCTAGGTCTTTGGGTCCTGGCTCCTTCGCTTTGGGAGCTGTTGCTGCAGTTGGGCATGTTGGCCGGAGAGTGCTTCTCGGGCCGCGAACTGCAACCTTGCAGGAATCTCCCAGGTTCCCGGCCCAACGAAAGCCCCCAGACCCAAATGGAGAGGGGCTGCTTGGGGGCCCTCTGGGGGCCCTTCAGGCCAGCTAGGTCTTTGGGTCCTGGCTCCTTCGCTTTGGGAGCTGTTGCTGCAGTTGGGCATGTTGGCCGGAGAGTGCTTCTCGGGCCGCGAACTGCAACCTTGCAGGTACCTCTCAGGTATACATGCCCAACGAAAGCCCCCAGACCCAAATTGAGAGGGGCTGCTTGGGGGCCCCCTGGGGGCCCTTCAGGCCAGCTAGGTCTTTGGGTCCTGGCTCCTTCGCTTTGGGAGCTGTTGCTGCAGTTGGGCATGTTGGCCGGAGAGTGCTTCTCGGGCCTCGAACTGCAACCTTGCAGGAATCTCCCAGGTTCCCGGCCCAACGAAAGCCCCCAGACCCAAATGGAGAGGGGCTGCTTGGGGGCCCCCTGGGGGCCCTTCAGGCCAGCTAGGTCTTTGGGTCCTGGCTCCTTCGCTTTGGGAGCTGTTGCTGCAGTTGGGCATGTTGGCCGGAGAGTGCTTCTCGGGACGCGAACTGCAACCTTGCAGGTATCTCCCAGGTTCCCGGCCCAACGAAAGACCCCAGACCCAAATGAAGAGGGGCTGCTTGGGGGCCCCCTGGGGGCCCTTCAGGCCAGATAGGTCTTTGGGTCCTGGCTCCTTCGCTTTGGGAGCTGTTGCTGCAGTTGGGCATGTTGGCCGGAGAGTGCTTCACGGGCCGCGAACTGCAACCTTGCAGAAATCTCCCAGGTTCCCGGCCCAACGAAAGCCCCCAGACCCAAATGGAGAGGGGCTGCTTGGGGGCCCCCTGGGGGCCCTTCAGGCCAGCTAGGTCTTTGGGTCTTGGCTTGTTCGGTTTGGGAGCTGTTGCTGCAGTTGGGCATGTTGGCCGGAGAGTGCTTCACGGGCCGCGAACTGCAACCTTGCAGGAATCTCCCAGGTTCCATGCCCAACGAAAGCCCCCGGACCCAAATGGAGAGGGGCTGCTTGGGGGCCCCCTGGGGGCCCTTCAGGCCAGCTAGGTCTTTGGGTCCTGGCTCCTTCGCTTTGGGAGCTGTTGCTGCAGTTGAGCATGTTGGCCGGAGAGTGCTTCTCGGGCCGCGAACTGCAACCTTGCAGGTACCTCCCAGGTTCCCGGCCCAACGAAAGCCCCCAGACCCAAATGGAGAGGGGCTGCTTGGGGGCCCCCTGGGGGCCCTTCAGGCCAGCTAGGTCTTTGGGTCCTGGCTCCTTCGCTTTGGGAGCTGTTGCTGCAGTTGGGCATGTTGGCCGGAGAGTGCTTCTCGGGCCTCGAACTGCAACCTTGCAGGAATCTCCCAGGTTCCCGGCCCAACGAAAGCCCCCAGACCCAAATGGAGAGGGGCTGCTTGGGGACCCCCTGGGGGCACTTCAGGCCAGCTAGGTCTTTGGGTCCTGGCTCCTTCGGTTTGGGAGCTGTTGCTGCAGTTGGGCATGTTGGCCGGAGAGTGCTTCTCGGGCCGCGAACTGTAACCTTGCAGGTACCTCTCAGTTATACATGCCCAACGAAAGCCCCCAGACCCAAATGGAGAGGGGCTGCTTGGGGGCCCCCTGGGGGCCCTTCAGGCCAGCTAGGTCTTTGGGTCCTGGCTCCTTCGGTTTGGGAGCTGTTGCTGCAGTTGGGCATGTTGGCCGGAGAGTGCTTCTCGGGCCGCGAACTGCAACCTTGCAGGAATCTCCCAGGTTCCCGGCCCAACGAAAGCCCCCAGACCCAAATGGAGAGGGGCTGCTTGGGGGCCCTCTGGGGGCCCTTCAGGCCAGCTAGGTCTTTGGGTCCTGTCTCCTTCGGTTTGGGAGCTGTTGCTGCAGTTGGGCATGTTGGCCGGAGAGTGCTTCTCGGGCCGCGAACTGTAACCTTGCAGGTACCTCTCAGGTATACATGCCCAACGAAAGCCCCCAGACCCAAATTGAGAGGGGCTGCTTGGGGCCCCCCTGGGGGCCCTTCAGGCCAGCTAGGTCTTTGGGTCCTGGCTCCTTCGGTTTGGGAGCTGTTGCTGCAGTTGGGCATGTTGGCCGGAGAGTGCTTCTCGGGCCGCGAACTGCAACCTTGCAGGTACCTCCCAGGTTCCCGGCCAAACGAAAGCCACCAGACCCAAATGGAGAGGGGCTGCTTGGGGGCCCCCTGGGGGCCCTTCAGGCCAGCTAGGTCTTTGGGTCCTGGCTCCTTCGGTTTGGGAGCTGTTGCTGCAGTTGGGCATGTTGGCCGGAGAGTGCTTCTCGGGCCTCGAACTGCAACCTTGCAGGAATCTCCCAGGTTCCCGGCCCAACGAAAGCCCCCAGACCCAAATGGAGAGGGGCTGCTTGGGGGCCCCCTGGGCGCCCTTCAGGCCAGCTAGGTCTTTGGCGCCTGGCTCCTTCGCTTTGGGAGCTGTTGCTGCAGTTGGGCATGTTGGCCGGAGAGTGCTTCTCGGGCCGCGAACTGCAACCTTGCAGGTATCTCCCAGGTTCCCGGCCAAACGAAAGCCCCCAGACCCAAATGGAGAGGGGCTGCTTGGGGGCCCCATGGGGGCCCCCCAGGCCAGATAGGTCTTTGGGTCCTGGCTTCTTCGGTTTCAGAGCTGTAGCTGGTCGTTGGGCATGTTGGCCGGAGAGTGCTTCTCGGGCCGCGAACTGCAACCTTGCAGAAATCTCCCAGGTTCCCGGCCCAACGAAAGCCCCCAGACCCAAATGGAGAGGGGCTGCTTGGGGGCCCCCTGGGGGCCCTTCAGGCCAGCTAGGTCTTTGGGTCCTGGCTCGTTCGGTTTGGGAGCTGTTGCTGCAGTTGGGCATGTTGGCCGGAGAGTGCTTCACGGGCCGCGAACTGCAACCTTGCAGGAATCTCCCAGGTTCCATGCCCAACGAAAGCCCCCGGACCCAAATGGAGAGGGGCTGCTTGGGGGCCCCCTGGGGGCCCTTCAGGCCAGCTAGGTCTTTGGGTCCTGGCTCCTTCGCTTTGGGAGCTGTTGCTGCAGTTGGGCATGTTGGCCGGAGAGTGCTTCTCGGGCCGAGAACTGCAACCTTGCAGGAATCTCCCAGGTTCCCGGCCCAACGAAAGCCCCCAGACCCAAATGGAGAGGGGCTGCTTGGGGGCCCCCTGGGGGCCCTTCAGGCCAGCTAGGTCTTTGGGTCCTGGCTCCTTCGCTTTGGGAGCTGTTGCTGCAGTTGGGCATGTTGGCCGGAGAGTGCTTCTCGGGCCGCGAACTGCAACCTTGCAGGAATCTCCCAGGTTCCCGGCCCAACGAAAGCCCCCAGACCCAAATGGAGAGGGGCTGCTTGGGGGCCCCCTGGGGGCCCTTCAGGCCAGCTTAGGTCTTTGGGTCCTGGCTCCTTCGGTTTGGGAGCTGTTGCTGCAGTTGGGCATGTTGGCCGGAGAGTGCTTCTCGGGCCTCGAACTGCAACCTTGCAGGAATCTCCCAGGTTCCCGGCCCAACTAAAGCCCCCAGACCCAAATTGAGAGGGGCTGCTTGGGGGCCCCCTGGGGGCCCTTCAGGCCAGCTAGGTCTTTGGGTCCTGGCTCCTTCGGTTTGGGAGCTGTTGCTGCAGTTGGGCATGTTGGCCGGAGAGTGCTTCTCGGGCCGCGAACTGCAACCTTGCATGAATCTCCCAGGTTCCCGGCCCAACGAAAGCCCCCAGACCCAAATGGAGAGGGGCTGCTTGGGGGCCCCCTGGGGGCCCTTCAGGCCAGCTAGGTCTTTGGGTCCTGGCTCCTTCGGTTTGGGAGCTGTTGCTGCAGTTGGGCATGTTGGCCGGAGAGTGCTTCTCGGGCCGCGAACTGTAACATTGCAGGTACCTCTCAGGTATACATGCCCAACGAAAGCCCCCAGACCCAAATGGAGAGGGGCTGCTTGGGGGCCCCCTGGGGGCCCTTCAGGCCAGCTAGGTCTTTGGGTCCTGGCTCCTTCGCTTTGGGAGCTGTTGCTGCAGTTGGGCATGTTGGCTGGAGAGTGCTTCTCGGGCCGCGAACTGCAACCTTGCAGGTATCTCCCAGGTTCCCGGCCCAACGAAAGCCCCCAGACCCAAATGGAGAGGGGCTGCTTGGGGGCCCCCTGGGGGCCCTTCAGGCCAGCTAGGTCTTTGGGTCCTGGCTCCTTCGCTTTGGGAGCTGTTGCTGCAGTTGGGCATGTTGGCCGGAGAGTGCTTCTCGGGCCTCGAACTGCAACCTTGCAGAAATCTCCCAGGTTACCGGCCCAACGAAAGCCCCCAGACCCAAATGGAGAGGGGCTGCTTGGGGGCCCCCTGGGGGCCCTTCAGGCCAGCTAGGTCTTTGGCGCCTGGCTCCTTCGGTTTGGGAGCTGTTGCTGCAGTTGGGCATGTTGGCCGGAGAGTGCTTCTCGGGCCGCGAACTGCAACCTTGCAGGTACCTCCCAGGTTCCATGCCCAACGAAAGCCCCCGGACCCAAATTGAGAGGGGCTGCTTGGGGGCCCCCTGGGGGCCCTTCAGGCCAGCTAGGTCTTTGGGTCCTGGCTCCTTCGCTTTGGGAGCTGTTGCTGCAGTTGGGCATGTTGGCCGGAGAGTGCTTCTCGGGCCGCGAACTGCAACCTTGCAGGAATCTCCCAGGTTCCCGGCCCAACGAAAGCCCCCAGACCCAAATGGAGAGGGGCTGCTTGGGGGCCCCCTGGGGGCCCTTCTGGCCAGCTAGGTCTTTGGGTCCTGGCTCCTTCGGTTTGGGAGCTGTTGCTGCAGTTGGGCATGTTGGCCGGAGAGTGCTTCTCGGGCCGCGAACTGCAACCTTGCAGGAATCTCCCAGGTTCCCGGCCCAACGAAAGCCCCCAGACCCAAATGGAGAGGGGCTGCTTGGGGGCCCCCTGGGGGCACTTCAGGCCAGCTAGGTCTTTGGGTCCTGGCTCCTTCGCTTTGGGAGCTGTTGCTGCAGTTGGGCATGTTGGCCGGAGAGTGCTTCTCGGGCCGCGAACTGTAACCTTGCAGGTACCTCTCAGGTATACATGCCCAACGAAAGCCCCCAGACCCAAATGGAGAGGGGCTGCTTGGGGGCCCCCTGGGGGCCCTTCAGGCCAGCTAGGTCTTTGGGTCCTGGCTCCTTCGGTTTGGGAGCTGTTGCTGCAGTTGGGCATGTTGGCCGGAGAGTGCTTCTCGGGCCGCGAACTGCAACCTTGCAGGAATCTCCCAGGTTCCCGGCCCAACGAAAGCCCCCAGACCCAAATGGAGAGGGGCTGCTTGGGGGCCCCCTGGGGGCCCTTCAGGCCAGCTAGGTCTTTGGGTCCTGGCTCCTTCGCTTTGGGAGCTGTTGCTGCAGTTGGGCATGTTGGCCGGAGAGTGCTTCTCGGGCCTCGAACTGCAACCTTGCAGGAATCTCCCAGGTTCCCGGCCCAACTAAAGCCCCCAGACCCAAATGGAGAGGGGCTGCTTGGGGGCCCCCTGGGGGCCCTTCAGGCCAGCTAGGTCTTTGGGTCCTGGCTCCTTCGCTTTGGGAACTGTTGCTGCAGTTGGGCATGTTGGCCGGAGAGTGCTTCTCGGGCCGCGAACTGCAACCTTGCATGAATCTCCCAGGTTCCCGGCCCAACGAAAGCCCCCAGACCCAAATGGAGAGGGGCTGCTTGGGGGCCCCCTGGGGGCCCTTCAGGCCAGCTAGGTCTTTGGGTCCTGGCTCCTTCGCTTTGGGAGCTGTTGCTGCAGTTGGGCATGTTGGCCGGAGAGTGCTTCTCGGGCCGCGAACTGTAACATTGCAGGTACCTCTCAGGTATACATGCCCAACGAAAGCCCCCAGACCCAAATGGAGAGGGGCTGCTTGGGGGCCCCCTGGGGGCCCTTCAGGCCAGCTAGGTCTTTGGGTCCTGGCTCCTTCGCTTTGGGAGCTGTTGCTGCAGTTGGGCATGTTGGCTGGAGAGTGCTTCTCGGGCCGCGAACTGCAACCTTGCAGGTATCTCGCAGGTTCCCGGCCTAACGAAAGCCCCCAGACCCAAATGGAGAGGGGCTGCTTGGGGGCCCCCTGGGGGCCCTTCAGGCCAGCTAGGTCTTTGGGTCCTGGCTCCTTCGGTTTGGGAGCTGTTGCTGCAGTTGGGCATGTTGGCCGGAGAGTGCTTCTCGGGCCGCGAACTGCAACCTTGCAGGTACCTCCCAGGTTCCCGGCCCAACGAAAGCCCCCAGACCCAAATGGAGAGGGGCTGCTTGGGGCGCCCCTGGGGGCCCTTCAGGCCAGCTAGGTCTTTGGGTCCTGGCTCCTTCGCTTTGGGAACTGTTGCTGCAGTTGGGCATGTTGGCCGGAGAGTGCTTCTCGGGCCGCGAACTGCAACCTTGCAGGTACCTCCCAGGTTCCGGGCCAAACGAAAGCCACCAGACCCAAATGGAGAGGGGCTGCTTGGGGGCCCCATGGGGGCCCCCCAGGCCAGATAGGTCTTTGGGTCCTAGCTTCTTCGGTTTCAGAGCTGTAGCTTGTCGTTGGGCATGTTGGCCGGAGAGTGCTTCTCGGGCCGCGAACTGCAACCTTGCAGAAATCTCCCAGGTTCCCGGCCCAACGAAAGCCCCCAGACCCAAATGGAGAGGGGCTGCTTGGGGGCCCCCTGGGCGCCCTTCAGGCCAGCTAGGTCTTTGGGTCTTGGCTCGTTCGGTTTGGGAGCTGTTGCTGCAGTTGGGCATGTTGGCCGGAGAGTGCTTCTCCAGCCGCGAACTGCAACCTTGCAGGTACCTCCCAGGTTCCCGGCCCAACTAAAGCCCCCAGACACAAATGGAGAGGGGCTGCTTGGGGGCCCCCTGGGGGCCCTTCAGGCCAGCTAGGTCTTTGGGTCCTGGCTCCTTCGCTTTGGGAGCTGTTGCTGTAGTTGGGCATGTTGGCCGGAGAGTGCTTCTCGGGCCTCGAACTGCAACCTTGCAGGAATCTCCCAGGTTCCCGGCCCAACGAAAGCCCCCAGACCCAAATGGAGAGGGGCTGCTTTGGGGCCCCCTGGGCGCCCTTCAGGCCAGCTAGGTCTTTGGGTCCTGGCTCCTTCGGTTTGGGAACTGTTGCTGCAGTTGGGCATGTTGGCCGGAGAGTGCTTCTCGGGCCGCGAACTGCAACCTTGCAGGATTCTCCCAGGTTCCCGGCCCAACGAAAGCCCCCAGACCCAAATGGAGAGGGGCTGCTTGGGGGCCCCCTGGGGGCCCTTCAGGCCAGCTAGGTCTTTGGGTCCTGGCTCCTTCGCTTTGGGAGCTGTTGCTGGATATTGGGCATGTTGGCCGGAGAGTGCTTCACGGGCCGAGAACTGCAACCTTGCAGGAATCTCCCAGGTTCCATGCCCAACGAAAGCCCCCGGACCCAAATTGAGAGGGGCTGCTTGGGGGCCCCCTGGGGGCCCTTCAGGCCAGCTAGGTCTTTGGGTCCTGGCTCCTTCGCTTTGGGAGCTGTTGCTGCAGTTGGGCATGTTGGCCGGAGAGTGCTTCTCGGGCCGCGAACTGCAACCTTGCAGGAATCTCCCAGGTCCCCGGCCCAACGAAAGCCCCCAGACCCAAATGGAGAGGGGCTGCTTGGGGGCCCCCTGGGGGCCCTTCAGGCCAGCTAGGTCTTTGGGTCCTGGCTCCTTCGCTTTGGGAGCTGTTGCTGCAGTTGGGCATGTTGGCCGGAGAGTGCTTCTCGGGCCGCGAACTGCAACCTTGCAGGAATCTCCCAGGTTCCCGGCCCAACGAAAGCCCCCAGACCCAAATGGAGAGGGGCTGCTTGGGGGCCCCCTGGGGGCACTTCAGGCCAGCTAGGTCTTTGGGTCCTGGCTCCTTCGCTTTGGGAGCTGTTGCTGCAGTTGGGCATGTTGGCCGGAGAGTGCTTCTCGGGCCGCGAACTGTAACCTTGCAGGTACCTCTCAGGTATACATGCCCAACGAAAGCCCCCAGACCCAAATGGAGAGGGGCTGCTTGGTGGCCTTCTGGGGGCCCTTCAGGCAAACTAGGTCTTTGGGTCCTGGCTCCTTCGCTTTGGGAGCTGTTGCTGGATATTGGGCATGTTGGCCGGAGAGTGCTTCTCGGGCCGCGAACTGCAACCTTGCTGGTATCTCCCAGGTTCTCAGCCTAAAGAAAGCCCCCAGACCCAAATGGAGAGGGGCTGCTTGGGGGCCCCCTGGGGGCACTTCAGGCCAGCTAGGTCTTTGGGTCCTGGCTCCTTCGGTTTGGGAGCTGTTGCTGCAGTTGGGCATGTTGGCCGGAGAGTGCTTCTCGGGCCGCGAACTGCAACCTTGCAGGTACCTCCCAGGTTCCCGGCCCAACGAAAGCCCCCAGACCCAAATTGAGAGGGGCTGCTTGGGGCCCCCCTGGGGGCCCTTCAGGCCAGCTAGGTCTTCGGGTCCTGGCTCCTTCGCTTTGGGAGCTGTTGCTGCAGTTGGGCATGTTGGCCGGAGAGTGCTTCTCGGGCCGCGAACTGCAACCTTGCAGGAATCTCCCAGGTTCCCGGCCCAACGAAAGCCCCCAGACCCAAATGGAGAGGGGCTGCTTGGGGGCCCCCTGGGGGCCCTTCAGGCCAGCTAGGTCTTTGGGTCCTGGCTCCTTCGGTTTGGGAGCTGTTGCTGCAGTTGGGCATGTTGGCCGGAGAGTGCTTCTCGGGCCGCGAACTGCAACCTTGCAGGAATCTCCCAGGTTCCCGGCCCAACGAAAGCCCCCAGACCCAAATGGAGAGGGGCTGCTTGGGGGCCCCCTGGGGGCCCTTCAGGCCAGCTAGGTCTTTGGGTCCTGGCTCCTTCGCTTTGGGAGCTGTTGCTGCAGTTGGGCATGTTGGCCGGAGAGTGCTTCTCGGGCCGCGAACTGCAACCTTGCAGGTACCTCCCAGGTTCCCGGCCCAACGAAAGCCCCCAGACCCAAATTGAGAGGGGCTGCTTGGGGCCCCCCTGGGGGCCCTTCAGGCCAGCTAGGTCTTCGGGTCCTGGCTCCTTCGCTTTGGGAGCTGTTGCTGCAGTTGGGCATGTTGGCCGGAGAGTGCTTCTCGGGCCGCGAACTGCAACCTTGCAGGAATCTCCCAGGTTCCCGGCCCAACGAAAGCCCCCAGACCCAAATGGAGAGGGGCTGCTTGGGGGCCCCCTGGGGGCCCTTCAGGCCAGCTAGGTCTTTGGGTCCTGGCTCCTTCGCTTTGGGAGCTGTTGCTGCAGTTGGGCATGTTGGCCGGAGAGTGCTTCTCGGGCCGCGAACTGCAACCTTGCAGGAATCTCCCAGGTTCCATGCCCAACGAAAGCCCCCAGACCCAAATGGAGAGGGGCTGCTTGGGGGCCCCCTGGGGGCCCTTCAGGCCAGCTAGGTCTTTGGGTCCTGGCTCCTTCGGTTTGGGAGCTGTTGCTGCAGTTGGGCATGTTGGCCGGAGAGTGCTTCTCGGGCCGCGAACTGCAACCTTGCAGGAATCTCCCAGGTTCCCGGCCCAACGAAAGCCCCCAGACCCAAATGGAGAGGGGCTGCTTGGGGGCCCCCTGGGGGCCCTTCAGGCCAGCTAGGTCTTTGGGTCCTGGCTCCTTCGCTTTGGGAGCTGTTGCTGCAGTTGGGCATGTTGGCCGGAGAGTGCTTCTCGGGCCTCGAACTGCAACCTTGCAGGAATCTCCCAGGTTCCCGGCGCAACGAAAGCCCCCAGACCCAAATGGAGAGGGGCTGCTTGGGGGCCCCCTGGGGGCCCTTCAGGCCAGCTAGGTCTTTGGGTCCTGGCTCCTTCGCTTTGGGAACTGTTGCTGCAGTTGGGCATGTTGGCCGGAGAGTGCTTCTCGGGCCGCGAACTGCAACCTTGCATGAATCTCCCAGGTTCCCGGCCCAACGAAAGCCCCCAGACCCAAATGGAGAGGGGCTGCTTGGGGGCCCCCTGGGGCCCCTTCAGGCCAGCTAGGTCTTTGGGTCCTGGCTCCTTCGGTTTGGGAGCTGTTGCTGCAGTTGGGCATGTTGGCCGGAGAGTGCTTCTCGGGCCGCGAACTGTAACATTGCAGGTACCTCTCAGGTATACATGCCCAACGAAAGCCCCCAGACCCAAATGGAGAGGGGCTGCTTGGGGGCCCCCTGGGGGCCCTTCAGGCCAGCTAGGTCTTTGGGTCCTGGCTCCTTCGCTTTGGGAGCTGTTGCTGCAGTTGGGCATGTTGGCCGGAGAGTGCTTCTCGGGCCACGAACTGCAACCTTGCAGGTATCTCCCAGGTTCCCGGCCCAACGAAAGCCCCCAGACCCAAATGGAGAGGGACTGCTTGGGGGCCCCCTGGGGGCCCTTCAGGCCAGCTAGGTCTTTGGGTCCTGTCTCCTTCGGTTTGGGAGCTGTTGCTGCAGTTGGGCATGTTGGCCGGAGAGTGCTTCTCGGGCCGCGAAATCTAACGTTGCAGGTACCTCTCAGGTATACATGCCCAACGAAAGCCACCAGACCCAAATGGAGAGGGGCTGCTTGGTGGCCCCCTGGGGGCCCTTCAGGCCAGCTAGGTCTTTGGGTCCTGGCTCCTTCGGTTTGGGAGCTGTTGCTGCAGTTGGGCATGTTGGCCGGAGAGTGCTTCTCGGGCCGCCAACTGCAACATTGCAGGTACCTCCCAGGTTCCCGGCCCAACGAAAGCCCCCAGACCCAAATGGAGAGGGGCTGCTTGGGGCCCCCTCGGGGCCCTTCAGGCCAGCTAGGTCTTTGGGTCCTGGCTCCTTCGGTTTGGGAGCTGTTGCTGCAGTTGGGCATGTTGGCCGGAGAGTGCTTCTCGGGCCGCGAACTGCAACCTTGCAGGAATCTCCCAGGTTCCCGGCCCAACGAAAGCCCCCAGACCCAAATTGAGAGGGGCTGCTTAGGGGCCCCCTGGGGGCTCTTCAGGCCAGCTAGGTCTTTGGGTCCTGGCTCCTTCGCTTTGGGAGCTGTTGCTGCAGTTGGGCATGTTGGCCGGAGAGTGCTTCTCGGGCCGTGAACTGCAACCTTGCAGGTACCTCCCAGGTTCCCGGCCCAACGAAAGCCCCCAGACCCAAATTGAGAGGGGCTGCTGGGGGCCCCCTCGGGGCACTTCAGTCCAGCTAGTTCTTTGGGTCCTGGCTCCTTCGCTTTGGGAGCTGTTGCTGCAGTTGGGCATGTTGGCCGGAGAGTGCTTCTCGGGCCGCGAACTGCAACCTTGCAGGTATCTCCCAGGTTCCCAGCCCAACGAAAGCCCCCAGACCCAAATGGAGAGGGGCTGCTTGGGGGCCCCCTGTGGACCCTCTAGCCCAGCTAGGTCTTCGGGTCCTGGCTCCTTCGCTTTGGGAGCTGTTGCTGCAGTTGGGCATGTTGGCCGGAGAGTGCTTCTCGGGCCGCGAACTGCAACCTTGCAGGTACCTCTCAGGTATACATGCCCAACGAAAGCCCCCAGACCCAAATGGAGAGGGGCTGCTTGGTGGTCCCCTGGGGCCCCTTCAGGCCAGCTAGGTCTTTGGGTCCTGGCTCCTTCGCTTTGGGAGCTGTTGCTGCAGTTGGGCATGTTGACCGGAGAGTGCTTCTCGGGTGCGAAATGCAACCTTGCAGGTACCTTCCAGGTTCCCGGCCCAACGAAAGCCCCCAGACCCAAATTGAGAGGGGCTGCTTGGGGGCCCCCTCGGGGCACTTCAGTCCAGCTAGTTCTTTGGGTCCTGGCTCCTTCGGTTTGGGAGCTGTTGCTGCAGTTGGGCATGTTGGCCGGAGAGTGCTTCTCGGGCCGCGAACTGCAACCTTGCAGGAATCTCCCAGGTTCCCGGCCCAACGAAAGCCCCCAGACCCAAATGGAGAGGGGCTGCTTGGGGGCCCCCTGGGGGCCCTTCAGGCCAGCTAGGTCTTTGGGTCCTGGCTCCTTCGGTTTGGGAGCTGTTGCTGCAGTTGGGCATGTTGGCCGGAGAGTGCTTCTCGGGCCGCGAACTGCATCCTTGTAGGTATCTCCCAGGTTCCCGGCCCAACGAAAGCCCCCAGACCCAAATTGAGAGGGACTGCTTGGGGGCCCCCTGGGGGCCCTTCAGGCCAGCTAGGTCTTTGGGTCCTGGCTCCTTCGGTTTGGGAGCTGTTGCTGCAGTTGGGCATGTTGGCCGGAGAGTGCTTCTCGGGCCGCGAACTGCATCCTTGCAGGTATCTTCCAGGTTCCCGGCCCAACTAAAGCCCCCAGACCCAAATGGAGAGGGGCTGCTTGGGGGCCCGCTGGGGACACTCCAGGCCAGCTAGGTCTTTGGGTCCTGGCTCCTTCGCTTTGGGAGCTGTTGCTGCAGTTGGGCATGTTGGCCGGAGAGTGCTTCTCGGGCCGCGAACTGCAACCTTGCAGGAATCTCCCAGGTTCCCGGCCCAACGAAAGCCCCCAGACCCAAATTGAGAGGGGCTGCTTGGGGGCCCCCTGGGGGCTCTTCAGGCCAGCTAGGTCTTTGGGTCCTGGCTCCTTCGCTTTGGGAGCTGTTGCTGCAGTTGGGCATGTTGACCGGAGAGTGCTTCTCGGGCCGCGAACTGCAACCTTGCAGGAATCTCCCAGGTTCCCGGCGCAACGAAAGCCCCCAGACCCAAATGGAGAGGGGCTGCTTGGGGGCCCCTGGGGGCCCTTCAGGCCAGCTAGGTCTTTGGGTCCTGGCTCCTTCGGTTTGGGAGCTGTTGCTGCAGTTGGGCATGTTGGCCGGAGAGTGCTTCTCGGGCCGCGAACTGCAACCTTGCAGGAATCTCCAGGTTCCCGGCCCAACGTAAGCCCCCAGACCCAAATTGAGAGGGGCTGCTTGGGGGCCCCCTGGGGGCCCTTCAGGCCTGCTAGGTCTATGGATCCTGGCTCCTTCGGTTTGGGAGCTGTTGCTGCAGTTGGGCATGTTGGCCGGAGAGTGCTTCTCGGGCCGCGAACTGCAACCTTGCAGGAATCTCCCAGGTTCCCGGCCAAACGAAAGCCCCCAGACCCAAAGTGAGAGGGGCTGCTTGGGGGCCCCCTGGGGGCACTTCAGGCCAGCTAGGTCTTTGGGTCCTGGCTCCTTCGCTTTGGGAGCTGTTGCTGCAGTTGGGCATGTTGGCCGGAGAGTGCTTCTCGGGCCGCGAACTGCAACCTTGCAGGAATCTCCCAGGTTCCCGGCCCAACGAAAGCCCCCAGACCCAAATGGAGAGGGGCTGCTTGGTGGCCTTCTGGGGGCCCTTCAGGCCAACTAGGTCTTTGGGTCCTGGCTCCTTCGCTTTGGGAGCTGTTGCTGGATATTGGGCATGTTGGCCGGAGAGTGCTTCTCGAGCCGCGAACTGCAACCTTGCTGGTATCTCCCAGGTTCTCAGCCTAAAGAAAGCCCCCAGACCCAAATGGAGAGGGGCTGCTTGGGGGCCCCCTGGGGGCACTTCAGGCCAGCTAGGTCTTTGGGTCCTGGCTCCTTCGCTTTGGGAGCTGTTGCTGCAGTTGTGCATGTTGGCCGGAGAGTGCTTCTCGGGCCGCGAACTGCAACCTTGCATGAATCTCCCAGGTTCCCGGCCCAACAAAAGCCCCCAGACCCAAATGGAGAGGGGCGGCTTGGGGGCCCCCTGGGGGCCCTTCAGGCCAGCTAGGTCTTTGGGTCCTGGCTCCTTCGGTTTGGGAGCTGTTGCTGCAGTTGGGCATGTTGGCCGGAGAGTGCTTCTCGGGCCGCGAACTGCAACCTCGCAGGAATCTCCCAGGTTCCCGGCCCAACGAAAGCCCCCAGACCCAAATGGAGAGGGGCTGCTTGGGGGCCCCCTGGGGGCCCTTCAGGCCAGCTAGGTCTTTGGGTCCTGGCTCCTTCGCTTTGGGAGCTGTTGCTGCAGTTGGGCATGTTGGCCGGAGAGTGCTTCTCGGGCCGCGAACTGCAACCTTGCAGGAATCTCCCAGGTTCCCGGCCCAACGAAAGCCCCCAGACCCAAATTGAGAGGGGCTGCTTGGGGGCCCCCTGGGGGCCCTTCAGGCCAGCTAGGTCTTTGGGTCCTGGCTCCTTCGCTTTGGGAGCTGTTGCTGCAGTTGGGCATGTTGGCCGGAGAGTGCTTCTCGGGCCTCGAACTGCAACCTTGCAGGAATCTCCCAGGTTCCCGGCGCAACGAAAGCCCCCAGACCCAAATGGAGAGGGGCTGCTTGGGGGCCCCCTGGGGGCCCTTCAGGCCAGCTAGGTCTTTGGGTCCTGGCTCCTTCGGTTTGGGAACTGTTGCTGCAGTTGGGCATGTTGGCCGGAGAGTGCTTCTCGGGCCGCGAACTGCAACCTTGCATGAATCTCCCAGGTTCCCGGCCCAACGAAAGCCCCCAGACCCAAATGGAGAGGAGCTGCTTGGGGGCCCCCTGGGGCCCCTTCAGGCCAGCTAGGTCTTTGGGTCCTGGCTCCTTCGGTTTGGGAGCTGTTGCTGCAGTTGGGCATGTTGGCCGGAGAGTGCTTCTCGGGCCGCGAACTGTAACATTGCAGGTACCTCTCAGGTATACATGCCCAACGAAAGCCCCCAGACCCAAATTGAGAGGGGCTGCTTGGGGGTCCCCTGGGGGCCCTTCAGGCCAGCTGGGTCTTTTGGTCCTGGCTCCTTCGGTTTGGGAGCTGTTGCTGCACTTGGGCATGTTGGCCGGAGAGTGCTTCTCTGGCCGCGAACTGCAACCTTGCAGGTACCTCCCAGGTTCCCAGCCCAAAGAAAGCCCCCAGACCCAAATGGAGAGGGGCTGCTTGGGGGCCCCCTGGGGCTCCTTCAGGCCAGCTAGGTCTTTGGGTCCTGGCTCGTTCGGTTTGGAAGCTGTTGGTGGACTTTAGGCATGTTGGCCGGAGAGTGCTTCTCGGGCTGCGAACTGCAACCTTGCAGGTACCTCCCAGGTCCCCGGCCCAACGAAAGCCCCCAGACCCAAATGGAGAGGGGCTGCTTGGGGGCCCCCTGGGGCCCCTTCAGGCCAGCTAGGTCTTTGGGTCCTGGCTCCTTCGGTTTGGGAGCTGTTGCTGCAGTTGGGCATGTTGGCCGGAGAGTGCTTCTCGGGCCGCGAACTGCAACCTTGCAGGTACCTCCCAGGTTCCCGGCCCAACGAAAGCCCCCAGACCCAAATGGAGAGGGGCTGCTTGGGGACCCCCTGGGGGCACTTCAGGCCAGCTAGGTCTTTGGGTCCTGGCTCCTTCGCTTTGGGAGCTGTTGCTGCAGTTGGGCATGTTGGCCGGAGAGTGCTTCTCGGGCCGCGAACTGTAACCTTGCAGGTACCTCTCAGGTATACATGCCCAACGAAAGCCCCCAGACCCAAATTGAGAGGGGCTGCTTGGGGGCCCCCTGGGGGCACTTCAGGCCAGCTAGGTCTTTGGGTCCTGGCTCCTTCGCTTTGGGAGCTGTTGCTGCAGTTGGGCATGTTGGCCGGAGAGTGCTTCTCGGGCCGCGAACTGCAACCTTGCAGGAATCTCCAGGTTCCCGGCCCAACGTAAGCCCCCAGACCCAAATTGAGAGGGGCTGCTTGGGGGCCCCCTGGGGGCCCTTCAGGCCTGCTAGGTCTATGGATCCTGGCTCCTTCGGTTTGGGAGCTGTTGCTGCAGTTGGGCATGTTGGCCGGAGAGTGCTTCTCGGGCCGCGAACTGCAACCTTGCAGGAATCTCCCAGGTTCCCGGCCAAACGAAAGCCCCCAGACCCAAAGTGAGAGGGGCTGCTTGGGGGCCCCCTGGGGGCACTTCAGGCCAGCTAGGTCTTTGGGTCCTGGCTCCTTCGCTTTGGGAGCTGTTGCTGCAGTTGGGCATGTTGGCCGGAGAGTGCTTCTCGGGCCGCGATCTGCAACCTTGCATGAATCTCCCAGGTTCCCGGCCCAACGAAAGCCCCCAGACCCAAATGGAGAGGGGCTGCTTGGTGGCCTTCTGGGGGCCCTTCAGGCCAACTAGGTCTTTGGGTCCTGGCTCCTTCGCTTTGGGAGCTGTTGCTGGATATTGGGCATGTTGGCCGGAGAGTGCTTCTCGAGCCGCGAACTGCAACCTTGCTGGTATCTCCCAGGTTCTCAGCCTAAAGAAAGCCCCCAGACCCAAATGGAGAGGGGCTGCTTGGGGGCCCCCTGGGGGCACTTCAGGCCAGCTAGGTCTTTGGGTCCTGGCTCCTTCGCTTTGGGAGCTGTTGCTGCAGTTGGGCATGTTGGCCGGAGAGTGCTTCTCGGGCCGCGAACTGCAACCTTGCAGGTACCTCCCAGGTTCCCGGCCCAACGAAAGCCCCCAGACCCAAATTGAGAGGGGCTGCTTGGGGCCCCCCTGGGGGCCCTTCAGGCCAGCTAGGTCTTTGGGTCCTGGCTCCTTCGCTTTGGGAGCTGTTGCTGCAGTTGGGCATGTTGGCCGGAGAGTGCTTCTCGGGCCGCGAACTGCAACCTTGCAGGAATCTCCCAGGTTCCCGGCCCAACAAAAGCCCCCAGACCCAAATGGAGAGGGGCGGCTTGGGGGCCCCCTGGGGGCCCTTCAGGCCAGCTAGATCTTTGGGTCCTGGCTCCTTCGGTTTGGGAGCTGTTGCTGCAGTTGGGCATGTTGGCCGGAGAGTGCTTCTCGGGCCGCGAACTGCAACCTTGCAGGAATCTCCCAGGTTCCCGGCCCAACGAAAGCCCCCAGACCCAAATGGAGAGGGGCTGCTTGGGGGCCCCCTGGGGGCCCTTCAGGCCAGCTAGGTCTTTGGGTCCTGGCTCCTTCGCTTTGGGAGCTGTTGCTGCAGTTGGGCATGTTGGCCGGAGAGTGCTTCTCGGGCCGCGAACTGCAACCTTGCAGGAATCTCCCAGGTTCCCGGCCCAACGAAAGCCCCCAGACCCAAATGGAGAGGGGCTGCTTGGGGGCCCCCTGGGGGCCCTTCAGGCCAGCTAGGTCTTTGGGTCCTGGCTCCTTCGCTTTGGGAGCTGTTGCTGCAGTTGGGCATGTTGGCCGGAGAGTGCTTCTCGGGCCTCGAACTGCAACCTTGCAGGAATCTCCCAGGTTCCCGGCGCAACGAAAGCCCCCAGACCCAAATGGAGAGGGGCTGCTTGGGGGCCCCCTGGGGGCCCTTCAGGCCAGCTAGGTCTTTGGGTCCTGGCTCGTTCGGTTTGGAAGCTGTTGGTGGACTTTGGGCATGTTGGCCGGAGAGTGCTTCTCGGGCTGCGAACTGCAACCTTGCAGGTACCTCCCAGGTCCCCGGCCCAACGAAAGCCCCCAGACCCAAATGGAGAGGGGCTGCTTGGGGGCCCCCTGGGGGCCCCTTCAGGCCAGCTAGGTCTTTGGGTCCTGGCTCCTTCGGTTTGGGAGCTGTTGCTGGACGTTGGGCATGTTGGCCGGAGAGTGCTTCTCGGGCCGCGAACTGCAACCTTGCAGGTATCTCCCAGGTTCCTGGCCCAACGAAAGCCCCCAGACCCAAATTGAGAGGGGCTGCTTGGGGGCCACCTGGGGGCCCTTCAGGCCAGCTAGGTCTTTTGGTCCTGGCTCCTTCAATTTGGGAGCTGTTGCTGGACGTTGGGCATGTTGGCCGGAGAGTGCTTCCCGGGCCGCGGACTGCAACCTTGTAGGTATCTCCCAGGTTTCCCGCCCTAAGAAAGCCCCCAGACCCAAATTGAGAGGGTCTGATTGGGGGCCCCCTGGGGGCCCTTCAGGCCAGCTAGGTCTTTGGGTCCTGGCTCCTTCGGTTTGGGAGCTGTTGCTGGACGTTGGGCATGTTGGCCGGAGAGTGCTTCTCGGGCTGCGAACTGCAACCTTGCTGGTACCTCCCAGGTTCCCGGCCCAACGAAAGCCCCCAGACCCAAATGGAGAGGGGCTGCTTGGTGACCCCCTGGGCCCCTTCAGGCCAGCTAGGGCTTTGGGTCCTGGCTCCTTCGGTTTGGGAGCTGTAGCTGGACGTTGGGCATGTTGGCCGGAGAGTGCTTCTCGGGCCGCGAACTGCAACCTTGCAGCTATCTCCCAGGTTCCCAGCCTAAAGAAAGCCCCCAGACCAAAATTGAGAGGGGCTGCTTGGGGGCACCCTGGGCGCCCTTCAGGCCAGCTAGGTCTTTGGGTCCTGGCTCCTTCGGTTTGGGAGCTGTAGCTGGACGTTGGGCATGTTGGCCGGAGAGTGCTTCTCGGGCCGCGAACTGCAACCTTGCAGGTACCTCCAAGGTTCCCGGCCCAACGAAAGCCCCCAGACCCAAATGGAGAGGGGCTGCTTGGGGGCCCCCTGGGGCCCCTTCAGGCCAGCTAGGTCTTTGGGTCCTGGCTCCTTCGGTTTGGGAGCTGTTGCTGCAGTTGGGCATGTTGGCCGGAGAGTGCTTCTCGGGCCGCAAACTGCAACCTTGTAGGTACCTCCCAGGTTCCCGGCCCAACAAAAGCCCCCAGACCCAAATGGAGAGGGGCTGCTTGGGGGCCCCCTGGGGCCCCTTCGGGCCAGCTAGGTCTTTGGGTCCTGGCTCCTTCGGTTTGGGAGCTGTTGGTGGACGTTGGGCATGTTGGCCGGAGAGTGCTTCTCGGGCCGCGAACTGCATCCTTGTAGGTATCTCCCAGGTTCCCAGCCCAAAGAAAGCCCCCAGACCCAATTGGAGAGGGGCTGCTTGTGGTCCCCCTGGGGGCCCCTTCAGGCCAGCAAGGTCTTTGGGTCCTGGCTCCTTCGGTTTGGGAGCTGTTGCTGGACGTTGGGCATGTTGGCCGGAGAGTGCTTCTCGGGCCGCGAACTGCAACCTTGCAGGTAGCTCCCAGGTTCCCGGCCCAAAGAAAGCCCCCAGACCCAAATGGAGAGGGGCTGCTTGGGGGCCACCTGGGGGCCCTTCAGGCCAGCTAGGTCTTTTGGTCCTGGCTCCTTCAATTTGGGAGCTGTTGCTGCAGTTGGGCATGTTGGCCGGAGAGTGCTTCCCGGGCCGCGGACTGCAACCTTGCAGGAATCTCCCAGGTTCCCGGCCCAAAGAAAGCCCCCAGAACCAAATTGAGAGGGGCTGCTTGGGGGCCGCCTGGGGGCCCTTCAGGCCAGCTAGGTCTTTGGGTCCTGGCTCCTTCGCTTTGGGAGCTGTAGCTGGACGTTGGGCATGTTGGCCGGAGAGTGCTTCTCGGGCCGCGAACTGCAACCTTGCAGGTACCTCCCAGGTTCCCGGCCCAACGAATGCCCCCAGACCCAAATTGAGAGGGGCTGCTTGGGTGCCCCCTGGGGGCCTTTCAGGCCAGCTAGGTCTTTGGGTCCTGGCTCCTTCGGTTTGGGAGCTGTTGCTGGACGTTGGGCATGTTGGCCGGAGAGTTCTTCTCGGGCTGCGAACTGCAACCTTGCAGGTACCTCCCAGGTTCCCAGCCCAAAGAAAGCCCCCAGACCCAAATTGAGAGGGGCTGCTTGGGGGCCCCCTGGGGGCCCTTCAGGCCAGCTAGGTCTTTGTGTCCTGGCTCCTTCGGTTTGGGAGCTGTTGCTGGACGTTGGGCATGTTGGCCGTAGATTGCTTCTCGGGCCGCGAACTGCAACCTTGCAGGTACCTCCCAGGTTCCCGGCCCAAAGAAAGCCCCCAGACCCAAATGGAGAGGGGCTGCTTGGGGGCCCCCTGGGGGCCTTTCAGTCCGGCTAGGTCTTTGGGTCCTGGCTCCTTCGCTTTGGGAGCTGTTGCTGGACGTTTGGCATGTTGGCCGGAGAGTGCTTCTCGGGCTGCGAACTGCAACCTTGCAGGTACCTCCCAGGTTCCCGGCCAAACGAAAGCCCCCAGACCCAAATTGAGAGGGGCTGATGGGGGCCACCTGGGGGCCCTTCAGGCCAGCTAGGTCTTTTGGTCCTGGCTCCTTCGGTTTGGGAGCTGTTGCTGGACGTTGGGCATGTTGGACGGAGAGTGCTTCTCGGGCCGCGGACTGCAACCTTGCAGGTACCTCCCATGTCCCCGGCACAACGAATGCCCCCAGACCCAAATGGAGAGGGGCTGCTTGGGGGCCCCCTGGGGGCCCTTCAGGCCAGCTAGGTCTTTGTGTCCTGGCTCCTTCGGTTTGGGAGCTGTTGCTGGATGTTGGGCATGTTGGCCGGAGAGTGCTTCTCGGGCCGCGAACTGCAACCTTGTAGGTACCTCCCAGGTTTCCAGCTTAAAGAAAGCCCCCAGACCCAAATGGAGAGGGGCTGCTTGGGGGCCGCCTGGGGGCCCTTCAGGCCACCTAGGTCTTTGGGTCCTGGCTCCTTCAGTTTGGGAGCTGTTGCTGGACGCTTGGCATGTTGGCTGGAGAGTGCTTCTCGGGCCGCGAACTGCAACCTTGCAGGTACCTCCCAGGTTCCCGGCCCAACGAAAGCCCCCAGACCCAAATGGAGAGGGGCTGCTTGGGGGCCCCCTGGGGGCCCTTCAGGCCAGCTAGGTCTTTGGGTCCTGGCTCCTTCGGTTTGGGAGCTGTTGCTGGACGTTGGGCATGTTGGCCGGAGAGTGCTTCTCGGGCCGCGAACTCTAACCTTGCAGGTACCTCCCAGGTTCCCGGCCCAACGAATGCCCCCAGACCCAAATGGAGAGGGGCTGCTTGGGGGCCCCCTGGGGGCCCTTCAGGCCAGCTAGGTCTTTGGGTCCTGGCTCCTTCGCTTTGGGAGCTGTTGCTGGACGTTGGGCATGTTGGCCGGAGAGTGCTTCTCGGGCCGCGAACTGCAACCTTGCTGGTATCTCCCAGGTTCCCGGCCCAACGAAAGCCCCCAGACCCAAATGGAGAGGGGCTGCTTGGGGGCCTTTCTCCTGATCAAACCACAACTGAGCAGGACAATCACCTTTCTTTTTCTCCGCATTTGACAGGACCCCCTGGCAGGAATCAGCATGAGACTCTTTCCTCCTGTGAAAGGAATGGGTTTCAGGTGAACATTTGGGCATTTCTCAGTGTTTCAGAAGAATAAAATCAGGTAAAACAATTCTACAAATCTCTGCTCTGCAGTTCAGCAAATTAGGGACCACAATCCAGAAAAAATCCTGTATATCAAAAAAGACAGACCTTCTGCTGCAAGGGCAAGCTGACAGCGTGAGAGCTCACATCAGAGCCCCATAGCACCAGTGGCACCCTCAGCCGGCAGGAAATGGACCTCCCCAAATGACCTTTCCAATATCTAATAGAACAGGGAGAGGCAGTCCTTGGGTCTTCAGTGAGAACATTTTGCTCAGGGAAGAGTGACCCAAGTTCTCTCTGCCTTGTTCTCCTTGCACAGGGCTCCATGCAAAGAGGCAGGGAATGTCCAAGGGCAGCTTCATTCCCCACTTCCTCCTCCCACCCATGGCAGACACAAGGGAGCTGCAGTGGGTTTCTCAGTGCTGTGCTGCACACGGCCAGTACATGTTCCCTACCCCTCTGCAAGGGCAATGCTGTTGACCAGTTCTTCTATGAAATCCCCCAGATCCTCAGCCTTGCATGCTCAGATGCCTACTCCAAGGAGATTGGTCTTCTTGCATCTAGTACCGGTTTAGTTTTGAGGTGTTTTGTGGGCTACCTGGGGAGGTTCATGACCAGTAATACCTTTTGGCCCTCTCACCTTTTCTTTGGAGCTAGTGCTGGACATTTAGCAGTTTTGAAGATGGACACTAGTAGAGGCCGAAAATGACATCAGGCAATGTTAGGACCATTCCCTTGGCAAGGAATGCCCTTACCCCAAGGTTACTGGTGCTTCTAGTGCACAACACTGGGAGATTTTAGTCCAGAACTTTCTTTCATCCCTCACACTCTTTGTTTTGGAGATATTTCTGGACGTTTTGCAGTTTTGAATGTGGACTCTGGTATAGCCAGAAAAGGAAATCAGGCAATTTTAGGACTGTTCCCTTGGTAAGGAAAGCCGTGAACCCTAAGGTTACTGTGCTGCTAATGGGCTACCTGGGCATGTTGAAGGTCAGGAGCCTCTTTAATCCCTTGGACCTTTTTTTTTTTTCTGTTTAGCACATTCTAAGCTGGACACTAGTAGAAGCAAAAATGACGCCAGGCAATGTTAGGACTGTTCCCATGCCTAAGAAATGTCCTGACTTTCAAGGTTCGTGGTGGTTATTAGGCTACCAGGGGAGATTTCAGGTCAGGAACATCTTTTATACCCTGTTACCTTTTGCTTGGGATCTGTTACTGGACATTTAGCAGTTTTGAAGGAGGGCAGTAGTAGAGCTGGCAAATGTTTTCAGGCATAGTTAGGACATTTCCCTTTGCATTGAAAGCCCTGATCAGAAAGGTTACTGGAGCTGCTAGTTTGCTACCTTGGCAGTTTTCAGGCCTGGAAGATGTTTTTTGGGGGAGCTATTGCTGGACTTTTAGCATTTTGTAAGGTGGATGGTGGTAGAGACCGAAAATGATGTCAGGCACTGTAAGGACAGTTGCCTTGGGTTCAAAAGCCTCGAACCCCAAGCTTACTGGGGCTGCTAGCAGTCTGCCTTTAGAGTTTTCAGACAAGGAACATCTTTTAACCCTCACAATTCCTGTTCTAAAGCTCTTGCTGGGTGTTTAGAAGTTTCATAGACTGACACTGGGAAATGACAATATTGCACCCATTCCCTATGCTAGGAATTTCCTGAGCCTCAGGGTTACTGGGGCTGCTCGTTTGCTACATGGGGAGGTTTCAGGGAAGGAACTTTCCCTTTCGCGCCATTTCTTTGGGAGCTAGTGATGGGTGTTTAGATTTTTGAAGGTGAATGCTGGTAGAACCACAAAATTATGTCAGGCACTGATAGGACCACTGTCTTGGCTAGGAAAACTCTGAGCCTTAAGGTTACTGGGATGGCTAGTGGCCTTCTATGGTAAGTTTCTGGCCAGGAAACCTCTTCAACCCTCTTAACTTTTCTTTACGACCTACAATAAAGTTGGGAGATTCTCCCTGGCTCTCCTTTTGTTATTAATGTACTTATACAACTAATACCAAGAGGAGGGCCAGGGAGAATCTCCCACCTTCATTGGTTGCTGGGAGGGCGGGGGGTAGGGGCAACCATTCTGATGGAGGACAAAGAAAAGCCTGAGGTACTAATGCCTTTCTTTCCCTCAGTCTTTAGTAGTAAGACCAGTTTCTCTGCTGATACCCAGAGAAGAAAGATGGGGACAGGAAGTAGACAGAAGCCCCCATGATCCCAGGGGAATTTGTTAGTGACCTGCTCAGCCGCTTTGATCTGCACAAGTCGATGGGTCCAGATGGGATACACCTGAGGGCACTGAGGGAGCTGGCAGAAGTGCTCACCAAGCCACATTCCCTTATTTACAGGCTGTCATGGATGACTGAGGTGGTTCCGCCTAACTCAAAGGTGGCACATGTGACACTCATCTACAAGAAGGGCCAGAGGGAGTCCCAGGGAACTATAGGCCTGTCAACCTGTGCTGGGGAAGGTGATGGAACAAATCATCTTGAGTTCCATCATGTAACACAAGCAGGAACTCAGGCAACCAGGCCCACTCAACATGGGTTTAGCAAAGGCAGATAGTGCTTGACCAACCTCATGTCCTTCTATGACAAGGTGACCTGCTTAGTGGATAAGGGGAAGGCTGAGGATGTGGTCTACGTAAACTTCAGGGAAGCCTTCATCACTGTCTCCACAGCATCATCATGCAAACATGTGTACACCTTTCCAGGAAGACATGATGCAAAAAGAGCAGAGCTTTTCATTATGGAGTGTCTGGGTCACACAAGATCAGGAGATACTGCATCAGCAACGGGATGAATGTGCCCCACGTTATTAGAGAATAGACAAACTAGAAGAAAAAATAAAACAAACTAAAAACCTATTAGGTACAGACTGGTCAAATGTGAGTTACATGGTCAGTAATACACAGAAGAAGATGAGCAGTTTATTTGTGCTTAGAAACATCCAGGCATCAGTTTCCACACAGCATCCTTCAGCTCCTCTTTTCTCATGCTGTAGATGAGGGGGTTCACTGCTGATGGAAACACAGAGTAAAGAAATGACAATACCAGGTCCAGAAATAGGGTGCAGATGGAGGGGGGAATCAGGAAGGCAAACACACCAGTGCTTAGAAACGGCAACTCATTCCTTTCCTTTCCTGGGGGTCGTGTCTCATGGGGAGACAAGGAAAGGTGATTGTCCTGACCAGCTCTGGTTTGATCAGGAGAAAGGACTCTACTGGGCAGAAGGATTTCTCCACAGCTGAGAGAGGGAACATCAGAGAGGACTTCAGTATCTTTCCAAGATAGTTCCTTGGAGCTCCAGGGAAACCTTGAAAAAGCCCAGAGGGGATGGACTATGTAATGCCTTCACCTGCTCCTTTGCTGGTAGCTGGGCTGGTCTCCTGGGATGCAGGGAGCTCATGGCAACCCAGAAGCCCTGACAAGAGACAGCTCTGCCAGGAGCAGCTCCTCTGCCAAGCACACAGGGCTGGGGACACTGCCTGTAGGCACCGAGGGGAGAGCTGTGAGGCTGAGAGAGCTGATGGATGCTGAGAGCTCACTGCAGGAGAAATCTCCACAGCACTCTCCCTGGTATGTCTGTGGGTGCAGAGCAATGCAGGTTCTGTTCCTGGAGGGATCTGCTAAAGCTGGGACATGGGACAGTGTGTGGGGTCTGTCAGGAGGACAGACTCTCTGTAGGACCAGAAAGTGCTGCCTGGAAGGGATGCCCTTCTGCCCCATCAGAGGGACAGGGCAGGACAGCTGTCTTCTCCTGGGCATGGCTGCAGAGGTGTGAAGCAGCGTGTGCACCAAGGGGTGCCCAGGGCTTTCCATGTGCCACGAGGGCCCTGTGCTGGGGTAGGGACGCTGCTCCTACCAGGGTCAGCACTCAGCATGCCTGGTGGGCTTCCATCCATGTTGGTGCAGAAAAAAGCTCTGGGTGGAAAGTGTGACCCATGGAAGGACGGTGTAGGGTCCTTCTGCTGTCAAAGTGTGCAGTGTAGTTCAGGTTTGCTCCCAGCTCCAGCTCATCCCTGGCAACTTCCCAGACACTTTTCAAGAACACCAAGGATGCATTTTCCACTCCAGGGAAAGAGACTTTGCTTTGAATTTTCTGCTCCTGTGCACTGGGTGGGAAGTGAGAGCTGAGCTTTTCTTGATAACTTCTCAGAAAGCAGTGCTAACTCATTGGTCATTAGGACTTGTCAGAGCATCTCCTGAGCCCTGCACACACAGAGGTTCCCTGGGGCAGTGCCCTGATGCCAGGAGGGGTCTGCAGAGCAGAGCTGAGCACAGGGCAGGTTGGATGAGTTCTGTGAGGACAGAGCAGGAGGTGACATGCAAAAAGAGAAGCAGCTGCAGGGACAGCTCCAGGCCACAGAGACATTGTGAGGGAGAGAGAAAGAAGAAGCTACTCCCAGAAATGCCCTGCTAGTCGGGATTTGGGACCTCCCTGATATCCCACACAGTGCAGACAATGATGTTCAACAGGGAACCCCAGGGTGTGATCAGAGAGCATCCAGCACAGGGCAGCTGAGAGCAGGGCTGATGGACAGAGCAGCTCTCCCCACTCTGCACTCAGGGGAAGGTTTCACTGGCACTGCAGCAGCAATGTCAGGGAGTCCTGACAGAAGAAACACTCCTCAGGAACATTGAGGAGAAGACCAAAGCACAAAGCAAAGACTCAATCTCAAGGTTTTCCCTGAGAGTATCAAGAATTTTTCCTCAAAGCAAATTTCCCTTAAATCTCTCTACCTTTTCCTCTTTGGACAGGTCTCCACACTTGACAGCAGCAGATGTCCAACAGCAGCTCCATCAGCCTGTTCCTCCTCCTGCCCTTTGCAGACACACGGGAGCTGCAGCTCCTGCACTTCTGGCTCTTCCTGGGCATCTACCTGGCTGCTCTCCTGGGCAATGGCCTCATCATCATCACCATAGCCTGTGACCACCACCTCCACACCCCAATGTACTTCTTCCTCCTCATCCTCTCTGTTCTTGACCTTGGCTGCATCTCCACCACTGTTCCCAAATCCATGGCCAATTCCTTGTGGGACACCAGGGCCGTTTCCTACACAGGATGTGTGGTTCAACTCTTTTTCTTTTTCTTTTTGATCATTACAGAGTACTGTCTTCTCACTGTCATGGCCTATGACCGCTACGTTGCCATCTGCCACCCCCTGCACTACGGGACCCTCCTGGGCAGCAGAGCTTGTGTCCACATGGCAGCAGCTGCCTGGGCCAGTGGGTTTCTCAGTGCTGTGCTGCACACAGCCAGTACATTTTCACTTCCCCTCTGCCGTGGCAATGCAGTTGACCAGTTCTTCTGTGAAATCCCCCAGATACTCAAACTCTCCTGCTCAGATGCCTACCTCAGGGAAACTGGAGTCATTGTGTTTGGTGCCTGTTTAGTTTTTGGGTGTTTTGTGTTCATTGTGGTGTCCTATGTGCAGATCTTCAGGGCTGTGCTGAGGATCCCCTCGCAGCAGGGACGGCACAAAGCCTTTTCCACCTGCCTCCCTCACCTGGCTGTGGTCTTCCTCTTTGTCAGCACTGGTGCATTTGCCTATCTGAAACCCCCCTCCATCTCCTCCATCCCTCTTGAACTTTTCGCAGCGGTTTTTTACTCAGTGGTTCCACCAGCAGTGAACCCCCTCATCTACAGCATGAGGAACCAGGAGCTGAAGGATGCCATGTGGAAACTGATAAATGGATGTTTCTAAGCAACAATAAACTCATCTTCTTGGGCATATTGCTGGCCATGTAACTCACGTTACAAACAGTCTGGATTTAGTAGGTATTTTTGTTATTGGGTTTTTTTCTTCCTAATTTGTCATAGCTACAATAACATGGTCCACATTCTTCAGTTTCTAATGCAGTCTTGTTCGATCCAGACGCTGTGCTCTCTTTGCATCATATCTGCCTGAAAAGGGCCACAATTTTTTCTTCTGTTTCATTTTTTATTTATTTTTAAAATTTTCCAAGCACATTTTCAACGGTAGAACAATTTTACTATCTCTCTGAAATGCCAATGCTTTCCAAACATGACAGAAGAGGAATTTCAAGGTTAATACCAATGGTATCAGAAGAAATACTCACCTTCCCCTATACGTGCATTACCGCCAGTGTCTCTTTCATCTCCCCCATCATTCACGTGTTTCCACCTCTCGTGATGATACGGACATGCCTAAGGACATCTCTTCAGGAGACTGGCTGGACATATGCCCTTCACTCTCCTTACAGGTTTCTACCTCCGCTTGCTCTTTGGTTATTCGGATGCTGATCAGGTGTCTGGTTCCTGCTTTGAGCTTTAGAGAGTTGGAAAACTTCTTTCAAAAGTCTAATGAACTGTTCTGTCAGAAGGTCAGTGTGTTGATAAGTTACCTTTTCTATGGGGTGGGGCAAAGGAGGGAAAAAATAATCCCAAATCTTTCAGGTTGGGGTAGTGACAGCTTACTGTGAAAGCAGTGATAGAGAAATAACAATAAGCGAACTATATAGAAAATATATATAACAGACTGGTGATACACAATGCAGGTTTGCACTGAACCACACAGCTCACACCATACAGCTCAGAGCCATCCCAAAACAGGACAGTCCATAAAACTGTGCATCCTGGACCCGTGTGCTGCTCCCTCCACCCACCCCTTTTTATGCTGAGCATGACATAATTGGCATGGAATATGCTCTTTGGCCAACTTGGGTCACCTGTAGTGACTGTGTCCCCTCCCAGCTCCCTGGGTTTCCCCCACCTTCTCATTAGTAGGGCACTATGAACAACTGAAAAGTACCTGACTGTTTGGCAACACCTAAACCATCCCTGTGTTACCAGCACTGCTCTCATCTGAACTCCCAAACACGGCATTCCACTGGCTGCTAGAAACAAACCAACTCTATCCTAGCACAAACTATGCCACCTTTGTAGACAAGTGCAACACAACGGTGGGTTCACTCCTGTACTCATACAATGTGGATAATCCTGTTGGTCAGTTATGGTCAGCTGGGCCTGTTCTGTCCTCTGCCAGGTTCTTGTGCAGTGGAGGAAGTGAAGCTCATTTAGCTGACAGTTCCTGTGTGCTCGCAGATGGCTCTCCAACTTGTGGTGATCTGTAGGTGTTAAAGAAGGTGAGAAATAAGAAATAAAACCAAGAGATCCTTTCCAAATGACACTGGAGTGGGCCACTGGAAGAAGCCTCATGTCCTCACAGCCTGCTTCCCCTCGTCTTGGAACAGAACCACTGTTGTAGCTGCCTAAGGGTCAATATAGGAGGGATCAACCACTCCAGAAATCTTTTAGCAACCAGCGATGATATTAACAGAATCGTACAATCACTGACTACCCAGTTGGAAGGGAACTCAGGGATCATTTGGTCCAACCTTTTGTGACAAGTGCTCAGTCTACAAAAAATTACCACATACACCAGCTGTCCCCACGCCCTATCCCACTGAATCTTAAAAAGGTCTGATACTGGGGAATCCATCACCTCCCACAGGAGGTTATGCCAATGGCTGCATGTTCTCAGGGTAAAAGATTTTCCCTGTGTCCGGTGGGAATCTGTCCAGGAGTAATTCACACCCATTATTCTTCAGCTATTCCATGTGACTCCTTCTAAAAGCAAGAGTCTCTCCCTTCTTTGCAGACAGCCTTTAAGTCCTGGAACCTGTTGATGAGGTCTCACCTAAGCTTTTTTATCTGAAGACTGAAGAAACCTCCAGCTTTCTTAGGCTTTCCTCATATGGCAGGCTTCGCAGGTGTTGCAGTTTTGCATACCTAGGTTTTAATGGAGAAGAGGGGCCTGCAGACAGCTTCTAGATTCTTCTTGCAGAAGCCATCTCTGCAGGCCCCAGGCTGTAAACACCAGCTGATTCAAAGCCAGATTTGCTGCTGACCAAGGGCAAGCCAGTTGGTGATGGTCACAGCGCCTCTGGGAATCACATGTAGGAGAAAAAATACTGCAGGAACAAGCTGCCCAGAGATGTGATTGAATCGCCTTCACTGGATGTGTTCAAAAAAGGGGTTGATGAGGTACTTAGGGATATGGTTTAGCTTAGGATGGGAATGGTTGGACTTGATGATCTTCAAAGGTCTCTTCCAACCTTGTGATTCTGTGATTTTGCCACCAGAGAACAGAGTGAGAAGATGTAACAGGCTGCACAGACACCAAGGCCAGGGAAGAAGGAGGGGGAGAAGAATGAGGCGCTCCAGGTGCTGGAGAGATTACCCTGCAGCCTGTGGAGAAGACCATGGTGGAACAGGTATCTCCCCTCAGCCCATGAATAAAGACAGGGAGCAGAGAGATCTGTGGCCTGTGAAGAGATTGATCCACGCCAGAGCAGGTTTGCCAGGGGACTTGTGATTCTGGGGGGACCAGGCTGGAGCAGTCTGGGCCCGAAGGTCAGCCCCTCATGGAAGGGAGATGAGGTGAGGTGATTGCTGAGCCGCTATCTATCGTCTTCAACAGGTCTTGGAGGACAGGAGAAGTGCCTGAAGACTGGAGGATAGCCAATGTCACTCCAGTCTTTAAAAAGGGCAAGAAGGAGGTACCTAGTAACTATAGGCCAGTCAGCCTCACTTCTGTCCCCAGAAAGGTGATGGAACAGCTTGTTCTGTATGCCATCTCCAAGCAATCGGAAGAGAAGAAGGTTATAAGGAGCAGTCAGCATGGATTCACGAAGGGGAAATCATGCTCGACCAATCTTATAGCCTTCTACGATCTCATGACAGGCTGGGTATATGGAGGGAGAGCAGTGGATGTCATCTACCTTGACTTCAGCAAGGCCTTTGATACTGTCTCCCATGACATCCTGTTAGCAAAGCTGAGAGAGCATGGGATAGATGAGTGGACAGTGAGGTGGGTTAAGAATTGGCTGTCGGACCGAGCCCAGAGGGTTGTGATTCGAGGAGCAGAATCTGACTGGAGGCCTGTGACTAGTGGTGTTCCCCAGGGCTCGGTGTTGGGTCCAGTCCTGTCTAATATCTTCATTGACGACCTTGATGAGGGAACAGCATCCACCCTCAGCAAGTACCCGATGATACAAAGCTGGGAGGAGTGGCTGACACGCAGGAACACTGCGCTGCCATCCAGAGAGACCTGGACAGGCTGGAGAGCTGGGCAGAGATAAACCAGATGAGATTCAACCAAAGCAAGTGTAAAGTCTTGCACCTGGGAAGGAACAACCACTTGTATCAGTACAGGCTGGGGGATGACCTGCTGGAGAAGAGCTCAGTGGAGAAGGACCAGGGGGTCATGGTTGATGACAGGTTGGCCATGAGCCAGCAGTGTGCCCTGGTGGCTAAGAGAGCCAATGGGATCCTGGGGTGCATCTGGAGGAGTATAGCCAGCAGGTCAAAGGAGGTGATCCTCCCCCTCTACTCTGCCCTGGTCAGGCCCCACCTGGAGTATTGTGTCCAGTTCTGGGCTCCTTGGTTTAAAAAGGACAGGGATCTCCTGGAGAGAGTCCAGAGAAGGGCCACGAAGATGATTAGGGGCCTGGAACATCTCCCCTATGAGGAAAGGCTGAGTAAGTTGGGACTCTTCAGCCTTGAGAAAAGAAGGTTAAGAGATGATCCTATTAATGTTTATAAGTATCTGAAGCAGGGGATGCAGGGGGAATCAGCCAGCCCCTTTTCAGTGGTCTGTGGGGACAGGACAAGGGGCAATGGCTGCAAGTTGGAGCACAGGAAGTTCCGCACCAACATGTGGAAGAACTTCTTCCCAATGAGGGTGACAGAGCCCTGGGACAGGCTGCCCAGGGAGGTGGTGGAGTCTCCTTCTCTGGAGATATTTAAGACCCATCTGGACTCCTATCTGAATGATATGTCCTAGGGAGCTGCTTTGGCAGGAGGGTTGGACCCGATGATCTCTCGAGGTCCCTTCCAACCCCTACAATTCTATGATTCTGTGATTGCTGGCAAACATCAGAGGTGGGAGGCTGCTGTATGGAGTCCTACACAACTAGTTGCAGAAGCTGCCTATGCAGAAGGCAAATCCAGCCAGTTTGCAGAGGTGAAAGCCATCCAGCAGGATTTAGGCATTGCCAAAGGAGAAAAAAGGCCAAATATTACGTATTTCTCTATACTATTTCCTGGATGGTGTTCCATGGCAGATGGTCTAAATAATAAATGATGTTATGAACGTCCCAAATACTCTGAAAATGTAAGATCTGGGCATGATTTAGATGTTGTGGAAACAGGGGTGGATAATGTCCTGGTACTGGACAGGCCAGAGCTCACCTCCCCAAGCAGGCTGCTCAGCTGAGATGAGTTCGTCTGGACTGTTTTCCAAACCACCTGACATCACTTCCCCATCAAAGGGGCTGGTTGGGGAGGGGTGATCATGGCACGGTGCAGCGCTGTTATGGTTGGGTTTGTAAAGTACTCTCTGTGCTATCACTGGGTGTGAGTGCTATTGGGGCTGTTATTGTTCCCCTTCTATGGTGCTTTTGTCTGTAAACTGTCCTTATCCCAACCCACAAAGGCTCTGTCTGTTTCTGCTCCGGGAGTGAGTGTGCAGCATGTGGTGCTCAGCCATTGTTTGGGGCTGAACTACCGCTGTTTCCAAGCCACAAGCAGTGAGCTTCTCTAGGAGAAGGTGGTGGGAAACTGTGTCCAAGGACTTGCTGAAGTCAAGGTAGACAACATGCAGAGCCCTTCCCTTGTCCAAGAAACAGGTGACACTGTCATAGAGGGAGATCCGGTGGTCATAGAGGACCTGCCCTTATGAACCCAAGTTGACTGGGCCTGATCACTTGGGGGTTCTTCATGAACTGGATAATGCTGCTCAGGATGATCTGCTCCACCAGCTTCTCTTGGACTGAAGTCAAACTATGAGGCCTGTAATTTCCCTGACCATCCTCCTTTTCCTTCTTATATAGGGGGTTATGTTGACTGATCCAGTCAGCCAGGACTAATGGGAAGTGGCTTGGTGAACCCCCCTTGCCAGCTCTTTCAGAACCCTTGGGTGCACCCCATTCAGCCTCACAGATCTCTGCACCTCTCTGTGGTGCAGCAGGACCATCTCCTCCTGGACTGAGGTGGGCTCATTCTGCTCCCTGTCCCTGTCTCCTAGCTCAGGGAATTGGATTCTCTCTGTACAACTGCTCCTATTACTAAAGAGAGTGGCAAAGATTTCATTAAGCACCTCAGCCTTGCTCTCATCTTTCAACAATGTTTCCTCCTGAATCTGATAGGGGATGGAGGGTGTCCCTGCTCTTTCTTTAACTCAAATGGAGACCAGATGAAATTCTAGCTGGGCTTTGGACCACCAAGGAGGAGAAACTTTGATCCTGTTGTTCTTTCCTCAGCATTACACATCCCACACTGGCCCAGGAAGAGCCTGAGCAATGCCTGAGGGGCAGGACCTGTCTTTCCTGGGGCTGGGGGTCAGGGCTTGGCCTTTCTGCTTCATCAAACCAACCCAGGGCTTGCTCAGCATCTCAGTTGCTTGTACATTGCCTTTGCCTACGAGCCAACATGGCCTCCAATTACCTGTTCTAACGAGTCCCTGGGGAGGCTCAGCCAGCAATGGCTCTCAGCGGGACTCATTAATACTTCAGGGTACTTTGGCTTCTACTTTTGACATGGAGTTTCTTGTGTAATTTCCTGTCAGTACCTGAGCTTCAATCACTCAGCACCAAATGCACCCCAGAGCTCATTAAAAGTAAAAACCAAGCCCTAACGAACTATGTCTCTTCATGTAATTATCTTCAAGTATTCAAGAGATGTACAGATCATTGAAGCTGTTTCAAAGGGAGCTCAGAGTAAAATTGATTTCTTTTTAAGGGTGTAGGTTATTATTTTCACTGTAGAGGAGAGGTGACAACCTCTGACTGAGGTTGATCCAGGGGGTCTCCTAAGGAGGTCTGGACTGGTCTGAGAAAGGGTCTCTTGAGGCAGTGGGGACAACCTTGCTGCACATGTCCACAAGTCCACCATGACTCTCACCAGACAATTGGGACTTGCATCCCTTGTCCTTACATCACGTCTCTCTGCTGCACTCCACAGTGGGGCATTACAGCCCCTCTGTACCAGCTCCCCTGCTTTCCTTAGAGAACTGGCTGCACACAGGCAGCACACAGGGAGTTATTTTCCCAACAACACAAGAAACCTGACAAGATTCACCATTAAATTAAACACTCCTCACCCTATGCCAAGTGCAATCTGCCACCAGTGAGGTTCACCTGCCACAAAGCTTAACCCTGTCAGAGGTGTTCTAGTGAGGAAGGAGACTGTGAAATCACCACAACTCAAGAGCTGGCTAAAGACAGAATGAGTCAGACAACTGCCAGAAAGGCAAGGGTTTAACTCCCTGAAACTCAGAGCAGCAGCTGGATGGTTGAGAGGTGTCTGAATGGTCCAAGGGAAGGGAAATCTAGAGAGCAACCACAAGTGCTGGTGTGCAGATCCACTGCTAAGTGGTGATTTCAGTCATGGTCATAGAATCATAGAATCTCCTGAGTTGGAAGGGACCCATAAAGATTGTCAAGTCTAACTCCTGGCTCCACACAGGGCCAGCCAAGTCAGATCAGGGGACTGAGCGCATCATCCAGATGCTTCTTGAACTTGGTCAAGCTCAGTGCTGTGACCCCCTTCCCTCTGGAGCCTGTTTCAGTGCCCGATCACCCTGTCAGTAAAGAACCTCTCCCTAATATCTAGCCTAAACCTCCCCTGTCACAGCTTCATGCTGTTCCCTCAGGTTCTATCACTGGCCACCAAAGAGAGATCAGCGCCTGCCCCTTCTCTCCCCCTCCTTATGATGCCACAGACCACAATGTGGTCTCCCCTCAGCCTCCTTTTCTCCAGGCTGAACAAACCGAGGAACTTCAGCCTCTCCCCATGAGACTTCCCCTCCAGACTCTTCACCATCCTCATTGTCCTCCTCTGGACACTTTCCAATATTTTAATGTCCCACTTGTACTGTGGAGCCCAAAACTGCACCCAGCACTTGAGGTGAGGCTGCACCAGCACAGTGTAGAGCGGGATAATCCCCTCCGTGACCGTCTGGGAGTGCCATGCTTGATGCCCCCCAGGATACGCTTGGCCCTCCTGGCTGCCTGGGCACACTGCTGGATCGTGTCTAATTTGCTGTCGACCAAGACCCCCAAATCTCTCCAGTGTCTGACCCCCCCCAATCTGTATACACAGCCAGGGCTGCCTTTTCCCAGGTGCAGGATCTGGTGCTTGCCCTTGTTAAACTCCATGGTGTTGGTGACTGCCCAGCTCTCTGACCTTTCCAGGTCTCTGCAAGGCTTCTCCATGCTCAGCAGAGTCAACAGCTCTTCTGAATTTGGTGTCATATGCAAATGTACTTAAGACACCCTCTAGTCCATTTGTCTGGTCATTTATGAAACCATTAAAATGAATCACAGAATCACAAGATTGGAAAAGACCTTTAAGATCATCAAGTCCAACTGTTCCCATCCTAAGCTAAACTATATACCTAAGTACCGCATCTACCTGTTTTTTAAACACATCCAGGGAAGGTGACTCAACCCCCCTACCTGGGCAGCCTGTTCCAGGCCCTGACAACCCCTTCAGTAAAAAATTTCTTCCTAACATCTGACCCTTACCTTGTGCAGCTTAAGGCCATTTCCCCTTGTCCCATCTCCTGTCCCCTGGCTGAAGAGACCATCGCCCACCTCTCTGCACCCTCCTGTCAGGTCAGTGTGGGTGGTGAGAAGATCTCCACTCAGCCTCCTCTTCTCCAGGATGAACACCCCCAGCTCCCTCAGCCACTCCTCACAGGATTTGCCCTCAAGCCCCTTCCCCAGCCTCATTATCCTTCTCTGGACTCACTCCAGGACCTCAATGTCCTTCTTATGGTGAGGAGCCCAGAACTGGACACAGCACGCAAGGTGTAGTCTCACCAATGTCGAGCACAGGGGTACAATTCCCTCCCCAGACCTACTGGCCACACTGTTTTTGATACAAGCCAAGATGCCGTTGTCCTTCCTGGCCTCCTGGGTGTTGCAGAATGCCTTGAGAGGAAAGGCCATGAGCCTATGGAGCAGTTGCTCAAGCAGTCGCCTCTGTAGCTCAGTCAGACCAGGCCCCACGCCGTGTTGGTGAGAACAGAAGGGTCAACAATCGGTCAGTGTATTCTTGTGTATCATGCAGCAAGGCCACAAGATGTGGGAGCAGGAGGTGTGACAAGGATTCAGTGTTCCCGGGACTGAGAAAGAGACATGATTCCCAGGAGTGCAGATGGGTGGAGTATGTGAATGTAACCTTTAGTTAAGAGCCAATTAGAATACGACAAGTATAACACGTGGTAGGAACAGTATCAAAGGAAGGGTGTGCTTGCAATGAAGTTGAAGTTGCTTTATCACATTTATCACATTATTTTATAGTCACATTGACTGGCAGCATTCTTCCCTCTCGTCGCGGCACCCATCCTTGGTAATAGTCTTGGTAATAGCCTCTTCCCTTGAGGGAATTTTGGGGAAAATGTGAGAATTAGGGAACTTGGGGGCAAAATAGATGATTTTGGGGGAAACATGAGGATTTTGGGGGAGATATGAGGATTTGGGTTAATTCCTGGTTCCTTGGGCATGGAGAACATCCTCGAGGTGAAGCTGGATGAGTCCTGGCTGGGATTCCGGGAAGAATTTCAGTGAAATTCCAATGGTTTTGGGGTTTGTGCTTGAACGAGACCTGGATCTTTGTGCCAGGATGCCAGGGAGATGCCGGGAGGTGGGGACATGGCAATGGGGTGGTGACCACCACCAGCACCACCACCACCATCTCTGGCACAGTAGTCAGTGGCCGTGTCATCGTCATTGACTGATGATGTGTATCGGGCGTCCCAACCATCTTCAGCCCCTTACTAGAAAACCCCCATCCCTGTGTCTTTGATGGTTGGATCAAGAGTTGACCCAGTTGACCCAACCCTTGGCCACTGGCCTCCGGCTTTGACTGTTTCCCTCCAACATCAACCCCTTTCACCCCAACACTCAACGATCACCCCAACCCTCAACTGGTCACCCCAACCCTTTACTCCCTCAGTGTCAGGGCACTCTCTCTTTCCCTCCCCCTCCAGAGGATCAATTGGGTTTCTCGACAGTGGCAGAGATTTTACTCTGTGTGGGATTCCACATCAGCAGTTTTGGTAGCAGAGAGGCAGCAGGAGCACCAGTGAGAAGAGAAATTGGGTTCCCCATTCTGGTTCCCCCAAGTCCAGGCAGCCCTGCAGCAGCCCTACTGCTGCCATCAGCTGAGCACATCAGCAGAGGGGGTGCTGCTCTGTGAGGGTGGATTTAGAAAGGGCACAAATGCCAGACTGGGACAGGGGTAAGGGAGGAGGGGGGAAACATGAGGAAAGATCCCAGACACACCAGAGTCAGTGAGGATGGAGGGGGAGGAGGAGTTCCCTCCCACAGAGTTAAGAAGGAGAAAAATACCCCTTCCTGTCCCAAAGGCTTTTAATAGGAACAAGTGGGGAGGCACAGAGTAACCACAGGACAATAAACAGAGAGCAAACCCCGGGCTGTTTCTGCTGCCCCTGGGAAAAGGGAGACAGGTCCCTGGTGCTCAGGGCTCTCCCAGCTGCACAGACCTCTCCTCCCTCCTGGCTGCACCCAGCTGCATGGCCGGGATGGGCTGTGCTGGCCCAGGGCTCAGGGGCTGCTGTGCACTGAGCTCTGGTGTCACAGCCTTGGTGTCCTCAGGGGGATGTGCCAGAGACACCTCTTCAGCATCGTCATAGCCTGTGCTGTCCTGGGGAGGGGACCAGGCATCTCCCTCAGCTCCAGGGGCCGCAGCACTTCTCTGAGGGAGTAGGTGTGTCCCTGCAAGCAGCAAGACAGCCCACTAAGTGATCATTCCACGAGGTGCCCGTCCTGACATGAAAGGTGACATGTCACCTTTCTCCCTTCTCCTCACCAGTGGAGAAATATTTACCTCCCTCTTCCACCAAGGGTCCCCCCCAAGGAAAACTCCCAGGGTAGGTTTGTCTCTTGCCAGATTGTGGGCTCTCAATATGGCAGCAATTCATCTGGCACCCCAGGAACCCACAGCACTGTCCTTGCCTCTCACCTCCAGGTGCATGCCTGAGACCCGCTCCATCCTCTGGTACCCTGGGCATTTCCCAGTCTCCTTGCCCAGACACAGGATCCTCCCCAGGCTCAGAAACCTCCCTGGCATCGTCATAGCCATCTGCTGGGTCACCTCTGGGCAGGACAGGCATGTCTGAAAGGAGAGGGGAGATGCTGACAGTGAGAAGAGACATCCTGCAGAGCAGAAGAAGGAAGGATGGGCAGGGACATGGGCCTCAGACACTGGATTTGGCAGCACCAGAGGATTCTCCTGTCCATTTCCTCCCCTGCTGCTCACGGTGACACTGGTGTCCATCATAAGTGTGCAGGGAGGAATGATCCACCCCTTCCTGCCCCCCATTACCTGGTGCTGATTCTGGACCATCCTCCTCCACAATGTCCTCATAGTGGGTCTGCACCTTGTTCAGGGACCCCTCTGAATAGGAGCCTGGAGAGAGTGATGGAAGTGTTATGGGGGTGAGTTCTGCTGACCCAGCTTGTGCTCAGTGCTGCTGGGGACAGGGGACCCACCAAGCCAGGGTTGCACTGGATGAGGGGTCAGGAGTTTCCTTGCTCCCCTGGGAAAACCCCAACTCACACTGGCTCCCAGAGCTGCCCCGGGACAGCCCCTTCCCTCACCCCTCAGGTGACAATGGGATGTAGGGACATGCAGTGAAGGACTGTCCACTGGCTGGGACAGGATGAGCTGGTGAGGATGAAGCTCTTCAACAACAAGACCTGGCTGCTCTCCACACAGAACCCACAGCCCCAGTGCTGCAGGGACCTTGGGCCAGGGGGCTGCAGGGGGTCAGTCTTAGGTGTGGCCCAGGGGAAAGAGCCTTAGAAATATGGCCCCCATGAGGGACCCACACCCACCTGACATGCTGAACCTCGCCTGCTTCTCCAATGCTGGGCTGTACCCGATCTCCTCGTACAGGGCCTCAGGGAAGGGCTCCCAGGCTTGCTCAGAGGCTGCAGACAGAGGCAGGGCTGGCTCAGGGATGTGGCTCAGGGATGGGCAGGGAAGGGATGGATCCTGGTCTGCTCCCCCAGCCCTGTTCCCCCAGCTCAGCTCAGGGCTGTCCCCACAGCACAGCCCCACTGTGCTGTTCAGTCACTGCTGCCACTTCCTCAGGAAGGGCAATGTCCCCATGGAGATGGTCAGGGGCAGCAACACCCTCACACCCTCCCTCAGAGACAGCCCTTGTGCCCCTCTGGACCCTGGATCCTGTTCCTGGTGCTGAGCTTGGAGCAGCTCCTGGATTTCCTCTCCCCTGGAGCTGTCCACTCTTTGCCCAATGGATCCATTACACAGCCCCTGCCCTGCTGGGGGGATGTAAGGGTTGGATGGAGGAACAGACAGGGGTCCTGATGCTGAAAGGATGGGAGGTGCTGCCCAATGATTCTCCCAGCATCTTGCACCCCCAGAGCCCCCTCCCCATCTCCCTAGAGCACTCCCAGTGGCACATCCTCATCTATCCCCCTTTATCCCTTCTCCCCAGCCCAGCTGTGCCATTTCTCTCCTGGCCCCATCCCTGACTCCCCCCACGTCTGGACTCTCTCTCCCCCTTCCTGCTGTTTGCCCATGGTCAGGCAGTCAATGGGGTGACACATGGGACTGTGGGCAGCACACACTCCTGTCCCCCCAGCTCTGCCTCTACCACTCACTGACACCCCACAGCCCCCCTGGCCTTGCCAACACACATCTTCTCCTGGGACCATGGAGAACAAACCCACCTCTGCGCCCAGCCCTGGCGCTCCATGCTTGCCCAGCCAGGAGGGCCAGGAGCAAGCAGAGAAGGGCTCCCAGGATGATGCAGATGATGACAAGCAAGGACTCCCTCCTGCTGCTGGTCGGATGGCCCCGAGTGGCATCTGCACAGGCAGGAAGCCAGAAATAGCAGCCCCAGGGCTGGGAGAGGTGGGGGGCTGTGACACCACAATCCTGACCCCGTGACACAGGGGTAAGGGACCCCAGGGGTGAGTGATGGGGAAGGTCCCACCCTTTTGGGGACTGACAGCCCACCTCAGTAAGTCCTTCCCTGGCAAGGAGCCCCTTCCCCCTGGCTGTGGGTCACAGCCCGGCCCTGGGAAGAGCCAGCGCTGACAAACAGGTTACCTGCTCGGGGGGTTGGTGCTGCAGTCCTGGGTGCAGCTGCAGAGGAGGAGAAGGAGAGCTGTGGGATAACTGGGATACTGTGGGTAATGGGAATACTGAGGGGCTGGTTACTGGGGACACTGGTGGGGTGGTTACTGGCAATACTGGTGGGGCTGCCATGTGGCTGCCATGGGGCTCTCCCAACCAGTATGCACCCATCCCCAAAACTGTACAAACCCCCCAAAAACCATTATATACCCCCCGAAACTAGTATGAACCCTCCAAACCAGTACAGAACTACCCAAACCCAGTATAGATGCCCTAAAACCAGTAAAAACCCCAAAACATGTATGAAACCCCAGAAACCAGTATAGAACTCCCAAGGCCAGTATAAAACCTCACAAACCAGTATGAATTCCCCTAAACCAGTATCGACTGCCAAAACCAGTATAGACTCCCCCAAACCAGTGCAGAACCCCAAACCAGTACAGAACCCCCTCAAACCAGTATGAACCCACAATAAAACCAGTACAGAATCCCCTCAAACCAGTATAGACCCCACTGAAAACCAGGATGTACCCCGCAAACATGTATGAACACCCCAAAACCAGTATAGCACCCCTCAAAACAGTATAGAGCCCTGAAAAATGGCTGGAGAGGTGGAGGAGGAGAGCTGTGCTGAGATACTGGGTGTGCAGCTCCCGGGGAGCCTCCTCTCAGACACCCCGGGGGTGTGTGCACGTGTGCAGACATCCCTGGCACATCCCACCCACACTGGCCCGCCTGTGGGGCTGCTCCTTCAGGGGTGGCCAGGCAGGAGCCCAGGGCCCTGCTCGGGGCCACGGGCAGGACAGTGCAGCCTCCGGGAGATGCTCACCCGAGCAGTTCACGGCAGTGTCCTCCTTATGCCGGCAGGCGCCGCTGTCCCCGGGCCGGGCCCAGCAGTGCTGCAGAGACGGCTCTGTGCCCCGGCACTCCACCTGCTCCAGCCAGATGGGGCCCGTCCCCTTCCCAAACGCCGCCTTGCCCAGGGCAGACACTGCGGGGCCACAGCCCAGCTGCCGGCACGCCACCGCCGTGTCCAGCATGTCCCAGGAGTCGTCGCACACCGTCCCCCAGGAGCCGCGGTGCCAGACCTCCACTCTGCCCGAGCACCCGCTCTCGCCTCCCACCGCACGGATCTTCTCCCTGTCTGGAGATGGCAGAGACTCCTCAGGGCACCAGGGCAGCAGGCAGAGCCCTGCCAGGGGAGAGAGGCCTGCAGAGGAGCAGCTACCTGTGCAGCTCGTGGAGTTTGGGCATGTGGGATCCAGGGCTGGGGCCGTTCTTGTCTCTCCGCCTGTAGAAGGAAATGCCGTGGTGAGGGGCTGCAGCAGGGGGGTCGTTTGGCAGAGAGAGGGGCTGAGTTTTGCCTGTGCATCCCTGAGTCACCTTGCTCAAGGGAGCAGCTGAACCCCGGTCACTCAGGGGACACACCCGGCAATGTGGGGGACCCTGACTGCTCAGCCCCCAAGGGAGCCTGGTTCACAGAGGGCAGCATGGGGGACACTGTTTGGAGCCCTGATGGGTCTCTGTTGAGACCTCTCCTGCAGACAACTCTGCCTCTCCCAGGCTCTGCTGGCAGCCTGGCTGCCCACTGCTGCTGAATGTGTGGGGTCTGAGAGCTGAACGCTCCTTTGTGCCACCACCAGCAGCAGAAGGGTCTGGCATAGAAAGGAAAAACCCCTGTGGGCTCTGTCTGTGTCTGACAGTGCCGAAAAGGGAGCAGAATCTGGGGATGCTGGTGCCCAGGTGGCTCTGAGTTACCCTTGCAGGTGATGTGCGTCTCATCGTGCAGGTCAGTGCAGGACTGTGGGTGCCAGGGAGTGGAGGGACAGTGCCAGAAGGAGCTGTGACTCTTCCCACACTCCACACGATCCACCCAGGCAGGGCCAGGCAGCATTCCATAAGTGAGGAATGGATCCAAGGATACTGCATCCCCGCAGCCCAGCTCCTTGCATGCCAGAGACACCGTTTGGAGAGTCATTGAGTTGGAGCAAACGCTGCCTCAGGTCCCGTTATAGAAAACCTGCAGGCGCCCTGAGCAGCTGTCATTCTTCTCCAGCCTCAGAACCACAAACTCTGTGAGGAGAGACACCAAAGGGAACAGGATGGTGCAGGGCTGTAGGATCAGGGGTGCCCCTGAAGCCCCCAGATAAGGAAAATGCATGGCCAGACAGTCCCCCTGGCAGCCCCTGACAGACAGACAACCCTTTCCTCCCCGCTAACCTTTGGGAAAACTCCCCAGAGACGCCATGTGGGACAGAGAGGACCTGTGCGTGGGTGTCCCCATGATGGGCTTGCGCAGGGGCTCAGCAGCAGCCAGGGACAGCCTTGGCCATTGCCAGCTCTCCCCTTGTCCCGAGCTCCCCTGTCCCTGGGCTCCCAGCACAGCTCCCAGCACAGACCTGAGCAGACAACTCCGGCGTCCTCTTTGTGCCCGCAGTCGGGCTGCCCCCAGGGCCATGCCGGGCAGTCCCAGAGAGCAGCTTCGGCCCCCGAGCAGCTCACGCTGCCCAGCCAGATCTGCCCGGCGCCTTCCCCAAAGCCAGCAGAGCCAACGGCCTCCACCGCCCCTCCGCAGCCCAGCTGCTGGCAGACGACGGCGGCGTCGGGCAGGTCCCAGCCGTCATCGCAGATGCTCCCCCAGCTGCCCCGGTAGTAGATCTCCACTCTGCCTGCACAGCGCCCGGGCCCGTTCACCAGCCGCACCTGACGGCTCCCTGCAGCAGGAAGAAGCCCAGCTGCTGTCAGGGGATGGCACCCACCCAGCCCACAGCCCGGGGGTCCCTGCAGTGCCACTCACCCCAGCAAACGACCCCCATGTCCTCGGCAATCCCAGCTGCCAGCGCGCTCTCGGGCAGGGAGGTGTTGCAGAGGGTCAGGTGGGGCTCATGCCCTGCGCACCGCACCCCTCGCAGCCCCACAGGACCCGTCCCTCTCTCAGGCTTTGGGGGGTTGTAGGCTCTCTCTGCCTCTCCACACCGCAGCTGCCGGCACACCACGCTGGCCTCCTGCACGTCCCACTGGTCATCACTCTGGCCCAGGTCCCGCGCTGGAAGATCTCCACTCGCCCGTCACACCGGCTGCCTCCACCCACCAGCCGCAGGGCCCCGGAGCTGTCTGAGCCTGGGGAGAGCAGCCATGGCCCAGCCTCAGCAGCACCAGAGAACCCAAAGACCTGCAGTGCCTCTCCAGGCTCTAGAAACCTCACAGTGCCTTAGAGCTTTGCTACCTGCCCCAGGGCTGTGCAGTGACCTTTAGGAGCAGGTTTGCCCATGGTCCTTGAGCTCTCCTGGGCAAGACAATACCCAAAACCTCCCTGCTGAGGCAGATGGAGCAGCTCCCACAGGAGGGAGGACCAGATGGTACAATGGGGATGGGCAGAAGTAGGACAAAACTTCCTCATCCTCAGCTGTAGCATTGCTACTGCTGAGCCATGGGGAACCCCACACATCTCTGCCCCTCTTCACCCCTGGGTTCAGAGACTGGGAGCTGGTTTGACTCTGAGCCTGCCAGTTTCCCAGGAGGGCAGAGATGTCTGACCCTGTTCAGTGTCAGCTCTCCCACCTCAGAGCGTTCAGATGGAGCAGATCAAGCTCTCCAGATCACTCCAGGTGAAGGGAGTTTTTCTCCAGGGAGAAGCTCACCCTGCACCCACCATGGGATCCCTTGCTTTGGGTGACCATGTCACACCCCAGGGGAAAATGGGGGTAAGACTCTGTTTTCCCAGCACTCACCTGAGCAAATGACAGCAGCGTCCCTGTCGTGGGAGCATGGGGAGGCTCCCAGAGCAGTCACTGGGCAGTGTCTCAGGTTGGCTTCAGTCCCGTCACAGTGGAATGACTCTCTCCAGGTGGGGCCGGTGCCTCTCCCAAAACGCCCTCCTCCAGGAAGGGACTCAGCAAACCCGCAGCCGAGGTGGCGACAGAGAACGTGGGCGTCCAAGAGGTCCCAGTGGGAGTCACAGAGGGTGCCCCAGGTCCCCAGCACCTGGACCTCCGCCCGCCCATCACAAGCCGTGCTGCCATTCACCAGCCTGAACCCTGTGTACTCTGGGGACAGAGGAAGAGGAGAAAAGGGGCATTGGTGCTCTTCACCTGTGTCAATGGGAGGACTGACCAGATGGACAGCCTTCTCTTCTCCTGCTTCTTCATTCTATTAGGGCTGCAGAAAACATCACCCCTCCTGCCTTCAAACCCAGTTGTGTGTCCTATCCCCATCCTGCTCCCTCCCCCCAGCTCATCCTCAGCATTCAACACCCCACCCTGAGTCCTTACTTGTGCAGGTGACACTGGCATCGTTGGCATGGGTGCAGGGTGGGTCCCTGGGGGACCCTGTGGGACAGAAAACCAGAGAGGATTCATTCCCCAAACACTGCAGCTCTTTGTCCCAGATGGAACCAACACCTTCTCCAAAATGAGCTGCCCCAAGGATGGACAGGGCTACATCACACTGCAGCTCTTCACAGACCACGTCAGCGGCTTTGGGACCAAAGTCTGAGTCACAGACAGTTTTCCACTGGTTCTCATCATAGATCTCCACTCGTCCTGAGCAGGGGCTGCCCCCTCCAACCAGCCGCACAAACCCTGGAGCAAGCAAAGACCCCTGTGAGTTCCCAGAGCCCTCTGGCAACGTCCTGAGCATGTCTCACCCCATCTCTCAGCTGGCTACAGGCAAAGAGTCTCAACCATCCCAGCAGCTCCCAGTGGGTGCTGATGGCACAAACGCACCAGAGTCCCTCCCTGCTCTCCAGAAATCAGCACAGCACTGGGGGCTGGCTGTTCTCACACAGCCACAGGCACAGGCACCACTCAGTTAAACTGCTGCTCTTCTGGAGACCCTGGGCTGCTGGGCACCAGCCCCAGACCCTGAAGGACCCATTGGTGATGGACCCAAGGTGATGGGCCCAGGTGCTGTTGGCTGTGGCAGCCTGCTCTGCACCACCGAGCTCATGCCCAGGCCCAGAAACCCCTTGGAGACGCCAGAAATGCCCCCTAGTCCCAGAGGGTTCTGCAGTGTGGGTGTACCCACAGCCACTGTCTGCACCAGCCCCAGGCTCCAGCACCCACCCAGGGAGAGATCCTCATCCAGGGCAAGAGCGGACCGCAGGTGTGCACAGCACCCATCTCCCTGCTTTAGGCACCCACAGAGGGTGGGCTGAGCTACAGCAGGGATCAGCCTGTTTCAGGTTCCTGCTGGGCTTTCCTTAGGGACCAGGGTACCAAGAATGAGAATCCCAGCTCAGCAGTGTGACTGGCAACACTGGGCCCTTCTCCAGTACCCCCTTGTTGCCCTGAGGACACAGCCAGGTCCCTTCCCCCATCCTGGGCACAAAAGTGGGGAATGGGTTGCATCCTTACCTGAACATGTCACTCCAGCATCCAAGCTGTGATCACAAATCCGTCAAAACTCTTCTGTGTTTCTGCACTCAGACAGGGCAGACTCAGCGCCATGACACTCAACACCAGCCATCCAAATGGGGCCAGATCCTGGCCCAAAGCGTGCAGACCAATGAGGTTCAACAGCATCCCCACAACACAGCTGCTTGCAAACCACTGCAGCATCAGTCTTGTCCCAAAAATAATGACACACGGTCCCCCACTGTCCCTGTTGTTTCACCTCCACTCTTCCAGCACAGCGTCCAAACCACAGGTCTGGAGGTTCCTCCTTCCCAGAAACCTCCAGAGGTACTCTTCCATGCTGTCCTCAGGGCAGTGTCAGGCTCACATTTGTCCCCAAGGCTTTCACCATGCTGGAGGTGCTCAGCTCTAACCCCACCGGGTTATTCACAACCCCACTGCCAGCAGCACCTCCTCCAAACTCAACCACCATCTTCCCCTTCCCACCCATACACTGTGCCTGGATCTTCACAGGGCACAATCTCCCCACAAGCCCAGACCCCCCCTGCAACAGCCCTGTGCCCCCAGACCCACAGGGAAAGGCACAAGTTCAGTTGACTTGAGCACTGTCTGCCTCTCATCTCAGTGGCACCTCCAAAGACACCCCATTCTCAGAGATACCTCCATGTTCCCACTAGTGCCCGCTGACCCTCTCTGTGGGACAAGGATGCTGCACTTACCCCTGCACAGATGAACCCAGATTAGCAGCCACAGCACCCGAGGGGACAGGAGACCCTCCATCCCCAGCCTCAGCCTCCTGTCCTGCTGGCACAGCCGTGCAGCACCACACTGCCTGTCACGGCTCCTGGGGACCCACAGAGACGACAGTGATGAAAGGGTACTATATCTCTGTAGATGCAGACCCAGCTGCATGAGGAGCCAATCAAAGCAGCAGCACCTTTTTAGACATTATCAGGAGGTATCTCCCCTCCAACACAGCCCAGCTCTCCAACGAACTCCTCCAGCTCCGTTCATGACCATATATGAGGGACACAGAGGTCCCGCTGCGCATGTCACGGTCACCGTGGCAGGGGTTCATCATGGGACAATCTGGGTGTGGAGGAGAAATGGGTCTGTCCCCGCTCGGTCCCTGCTGGGGGCACTGGGAGCGATGAGCATCTCCTCTGCTGGGCTCATCCAAGAACCCAAGGCCAAGAACATCCAGACACCGCCAAGCCGTGGGAGCCACGGAGCTGGGACTGCTCCGGGTCTGTGTCAGGCTGGAAAGGAAACTGCCCCTGCTCCTGCTCCAGCCCCGCTGTGCTGGGAGCAGCAGCTGGAAAAAGCCCTTGGCCAGGGGCAGAGCTCCACCCCAGGAGTGCTGGCTGGCCCCTTCCTCCCCGCAGAGCCCCACGGTGGGTCCCTCGCAGGAGCCCGGGCTGGGACATGTCCCTGCCCTGGCAGCAGACACGCAGCCCAGGGGCTCAGCCGTGTCCCTGGCTCTCAGCGTGTCACCCAAGGGCCGTTATTCCCCCCGGGCAGAGCGGGAGCTGGAGCCTGCAGGTGCACAAACCACAGCCAACGTGGCCTCGCAGCGCTCGCCCTGCTCCCCCCGGGCAGCAGCCTGTGGTTTCCTGCTGGCACCGTGCCCAGGCACATCCCTGCAGTGCCCTGAGACACCCCCAGCCCCACTGCTCCAGCCAGGGCTGCAGCTCCTGAGCCCTGTGATGCCCCTCTGATGCACAGGGCTGCTCTGCACCGAGCCCATGGCCACGGGCTGCCCTCGGTGATGTGACCTCACACCCTCCTGTTGCCACCGCTCTCTGCTCCTCAGTTCAAGGGATGGTGACCTCACTCACAAGTCACTGTGTCCCACGGGTGTGTGCTGTGTGCAGGCTTCTGGTGATGATGGTTCTTCCTAAAAGCCATATTTGGGTGAGGCCTAACTCTGCTTTTGATGACATCAGAAGGGCCCCCACAAGCCATATGCCTTCTCTTGGCATCACAGCTACTCCAGCACCAATGAAATCACAATGTCATACACAAGCAATATGCACCCTCCTGGCCTATCCACCCCTCAGGCAAAGGTGATGTCACAGCATCTACCACTGCCATGTCCCCATTGATTCAATGAAATATAACAATACTGAGTCAATTGATATATATTTAGCTTAAGATACAAATAATATAACTATAATATAAGAAGAATTTGCATGTTTTAAGAATAGAAAGAATTTGTGTGTTTTGAGAGTAGATTTGTTTTGGGTTTCAGTAGGATATGGCTGTACCTGTGATTGAGAAACTATGGAGAAAACTGCAAAGAGCACATGCTGAGAGAGAAGACATCCAGCCTTCATCCCTGAAGACCACCAGAAGACCCCCTGAGTGTCACTGAGCATGCTCTGTCTGGGAGGAGTTAATGTAAATGGCTTCCTGGAAGTAATTTGCATACCCCTGCCTTGCCTTAGAAATGTACTGACTGTGTATATGGATACAAGTGCCATAGCAGCTGAAATAGATTTAACTGCTTTCCACATGCTGATCCTTCTTTTATAACGAATTAGAGCCAGTCCTAAGCAAAGTGCATGAGAGAGAGCTGAGGGGATTTGTCAGCACCGCTCAGGTACGACCTCCAGAGCTCTGTGTGGCTCCCAGCTGTGGTCAGGGTGTCCTACGTGATCCCTGAGGGGCAGGATGGACCGAGACGAATGCTGTTTCCAGCGACGTTCTTGCTCCTGGGAATGAACCAGATGCTCCTGGACCCCCCCAGCTCAGGCAGTTGAGTTGGAATAAACTTTGGAACTGAAATGGGTGTTGGGTGCTTATTCCCCTCCGTGTTTTCAAATGCAAACAGGAAATTGTCATAGTGTGGAGACTCCCTTCTAAAGGGAACAGAGGGCCCAATCTGCCGGGCTGAGCCTCATCACAGGGAGGTCTGTAGTCTTCCTGGAGCTCAGATCAGGGCTATTACTGAGAAACAACCCAGCCTGGAGCAATCACCAGACTATTACCCGCTGCTCATCTTCCAGGCAGGGGAGAAGGAAGCTGCATCCTGTAGCCTGAAGGGATTGAAAAGAGACTTCAAGGCCTTGGGATGGTTGGTGGAAGACTCTGGGGTGCGAGTTATTTTCTCTTCCCTCCTTCATGTTCTGGGTGAATACATGGGATGTAATAGAAGGATCATGCCTGTAAATACATGCCTCAGAGACTGGTGCTACAGGCAGGGTTCTGGCTTCTTTGGTCATGGCTGATTTATTACATACCAGGCCTGACAGGGGTATGTGGGAAGAGCATATCATCCAGGGGGAATAGGGTTCTAGGCTTGCTTCCTGAAACACCTGTACAGCAATGCACGCAGGATGGGGAATAAACAGGAGGAGTTGGAAATCTGTGTGTGCTCAAGGGGTGATGTTCTAGTTGCAATTACAGAGACTTGGTGGGACAACTCACATCACTGGAGTGTGGCCACGGATGACTAAGTCCTTTTTAGGAAAGACAGGCCAACAAGGAAAGGAGGTGAGAGTTGGTCTTCCTGTGAAAGAACAACAGGGATTCCTTGAGTTCTGTCCAGGGGCAGCTAAGGAACAAGTTGAGTGTTTATAGGTGAGAAATAAAGGACAGGCAAGCATAAGCGATACCCTTGTGGGTGTCTATTACAGACCGCCTGATCAAGAGAGACTTCCCCTTATCCATTTACCCGCTTTATGGATGAGGGGAAGGCTCTGGATGTGTCTACCTGGACTTCAGGAAAGCCTTTGACATGGTTTCTCACAGCATTCTGAATGAGAAACTGGCTGCTACTGGCCTGGATAGGTGGACCCTCAGATGGGTTAAAAACTGGCTGGACGGACGGGCCCAAAGGGTGGTGGTGAATGGAACCGAATCCAGCTGGAGGCCGGTCACGAGTGGCGTCCCCCAGGGCTCAGTCCTGGGTCCAGTTCTGTTCAACATCTTTATCAATGACCTGGATGAAGGGATGGAATGCTCCCTTAGTAAATTTGCAGATGACACTAAACTAGGAGGAAGTGTTGATCTGCCTGAGGGTGGGGAGGCTCTTCAGAGGGATCTGAACAGACTGGACCGATGGGCTGAGACCAACGGTATGAAGTTTAACAAGACCAAGTGTAGAGTGCTGCACATAGGACAGAACAACCCCGTGAAGCGCTACAGGCTGGGGGAGACTGGCTGGAGAGCTGTTAGGCAGAGAGGGACCTGGTGGTGTTGAGTGACTGCAGTATGAATATGAGCCAGCAGTGTGCCCGGGCAGCCAGGAAGGCCAATGGCATCCTGGCTTGTATCAAAAACAGTGTGGCCAGTAGGTCTGGGGAGGTAATTGTACCCCTGGACTGAGCACTGGTGAGGCTGCACCTAGAGTGCTGTGTCCAGTTCTGGGCTCCTCACCATAAGAAGGACATTGAGGTCCTGGAGTGAGTCCAGAGAAGGGCAACCAGGCTGGGGAAGGGGCTGGAGGGCAAATCCTATGAGGAGCAGCTGAGGGAGCTGGGGGTGTTCAGCCTGGAGAAGAGGAGGCTGAGGGAAGACCTTATCACTGCCTACACTGCCCTGACAGGAGGGTGCAGAGAGGCAGGAAATCGTCTCTTCAGCAAGGTGACAGGTGATAGGATAAGGGGAAATGGCCTCAAGTTGTGCCAGGGCAGTATCAGATCATATGTTAGGAAGATATTTCTTACTGAAAAAGTTGTGAGGGTGTGGAACAGGCTGCCCAGGGAGGGGGGTGAATCATTGTCACTGAGTGTGTTTTAAAAAAGGGCAGATGAGGTACTCAGGGACCTGGTTTAGCTTAGGATGGGAACAGTTGGACTCGATGATCTTAAAGGTCTTTTCCAACCTTGTGATTCTGTGATTCTTTTTAATGTTTTCATAAATGACCAGATAACTGGACTGGAGGGTGTCTTGAGTAAATTTGTATGGTGAAGAGTATGGAGAAGAAGTCTTATGAGGAAAGTCTGAAGTCCCCTGGTTTGTTCAGCCTGAAGACAAGGAAACAGAGGGTCTCATTGCGGTCTGTGGCATCCTGAGGAGGGGGAACAAAGGGACAGGTCCTGATCTCTCTTTGATGACCAGTGATAGAACCTGAGGGAACAGCATGAAGCTGTGATGGGAGGTTTAAGCTAGATGTTAGTAAGAGGTTCTTTACTGAGAGGGTGGTCAGGCCCTGGAACAGGCTGCCCAGGGAAGGGGTCACAGCACTGAGCTTGTCCAAGTTCAAGAAGTATCTGGATGATGCGCTCAGTCCTGTGCTCTGACTTGGCTGGCCCTGTGTGGAGCCAGGAGTTGGACTGGATGATCCTTATGGGTCCCTTCCAACTCAAGAGAGTCTATGACCATGACTGAAATCACCACTTGGCAGTGGATCTGCACAGCAGCACTTGTGGTTGCTCTCTAGATTTCCATTCCCCTTGGACCACTGAGACACCTCCCAAACCATCCAGCTGCTGCTCTGAGTTTCAGGGAGTTAAACCCTTGCCTTTCTGGCAGTTGCCTGACTCATTCTGTCTGTAGCCAACTCTTGAGTTGTGGTGATTTCACAGTCTCCTTCCTCACTAGAACATCTCTCACAGGGTTAAGCTTTGTGGCAGGTGAACCTCACAGGTGGCAGATTGCACTTGGCATAGAGTGAGGAGAGTTTAATTTAATAGTGAATCTTGTCAGGTTTCTTGTGTTGTTGGGAAAATAACTCCCTGTGTGCTGCCTGTGTGCAGCCAGTTCTCTAAGGAAAGCAGGGGAGCTGGTACAGAGGGGCTGTAATGCCCCATTGTGGAGTGCAGAGAGAGACCTGATGTAAGGACAAGGGATGCAAGTCCCAGTTGGCTGGTGAGAGTCATGGTGGGCTTGTGGAGATGAGCACCAAGGTTGTCCCCACTGCCTCAAGAGACCCTTTTTCAGACCAGTCCAGACCTCCTTAGGAGGCACCCTGGGTCAATCTCAGTCAGAGGTTGTCACCTCTCCTCTACAGTGAAAATAATAACCTATACCCTTAAAAAGAAATCAATTTTACTCTGAGCTCCCTTTGAAACAGCTTCAATCATCTGTACATCTCTTGAAGACTTGAAGATAATTACATGAAGAGACATAGCTCGTTAGGGCTTGCTTCTAAGTTTAATGAGCCCTGGGGTGCATTTGGCGCTGAGTCCTTGAAGCTCAGATACTGAGAGGAAATTACACAAGAAACTCCATGTCAAAAGCAGAAGCCAAAGTACCCTGAAGTATTAATGAGTCCCGCTGAGAGCCATTGCTGGCTGAACCTCCCCAGGGACTTGTTAGCACAGGTAATTGGAGGCCATGATGGCTGGTAGGCAAAGGCAATGTACAATCAGCTGAGATGCTGAGCAAGCCCCGGATTGGTTTGATGAAGCAGAAAGGCCAAGCCCTGACCCCCAGCCCCAGGGAAATCAGGTCCTGTCCCTCAGGCATTGCTCAGGCTCTTCCCGGGGCAGCGTGTGGTGTATAACACTCAGGCAATAACAACAAGGCTGAGGTGCTTAATGAAATCTTTGCCACTGTCTTCAGTAATAGGAGCAGTTGTACAGAGAGAATCCAATTCCCTGAGCTAGGAGACAGGGACAGGGAGCAGAATGAGCCCCCCTCAATCCAGGAGGAGATGGTACTGGTTCACCACAGAGATGTGCAGAGATCTGTGGGGCTGAAAGGGTGCTGAAAGAGCTGGCAAGGGGGTTCACCAAGCCACTTTCCATCAGTCCTGGCTGACTGGATCAGTCAACGTAACCCCCTATATAAGAAGGGAGAGAAGGATGATCAGGGAAATTACAGGCCTGATAGTTTGACTTCAGTCCCAGAGAAGCTGATGGAGCAGATCATCCTGAGCAGCATTATCCAGTTCATGAAGAACCCCAAGTGATCAGGCCCAGTCAGCTTGGGTTCATAAGGGCAGGTCCTGTTTGACCGATTGGATCTCTCTCTATGAGAGGGTGACCTGCTTCTTGGACAAGGGAAGGGCTCTGCATGTTGTCTACCTTGACTTTAGCAAGGTCTTGGACACAGTTTTCAAGAACTTTCTCCTATAATAGATCACTGCTTGTGGCTTGGAAACTGTGGTGGATCAGCCCCAATCAATGGCTGAGCACCACATGCTGCTCGCTCACTCCCGGAGGAGAAACAGACAGAGCCTCTGTGGGTTGGGATAAGGACAGTTTACTGACAAAAGCACCATAAAAGGGAAACAGTATCAGCCCCAATTGCACTCACACCCAGTGATAACACAGAGAGTACCTTACAAACCTTAAAATAACAGAGTGCTGCACCATGCCATGACCACCCCTTCCCAGCCAGCCCCTATGACAAGGAAATTATGTGAGTGTGCTGGTTTTGGCTGGATGGAGTTAATTTCTTTTCTAATAGCAGATGGAATGCTATGTTTTGGAGTTGGGAGGAGAGCAGTGCTGATAACACCCTGATGTTTCTAATTGTTGCCAAGCAATCAAGGACTTTTCAGTTGTTCCTATTTCCCTACTAAGGAGAAGGAAGGGGACACAGACAGGACAGGTGACCCGAACTGGCCAAAGGGGCTATTCCACGCCAATTACATCATGCTCAGCATAAAAGGGGGGCTGGTTGGAGGAGGAGGCAGCTCCAGGTCATGCAGTTTTTGGGGAACGGTCCCGTTTTCGGGACAGCTCGGTCTGAGTTGTGTGGTTCAGTGAGAAACTGCATTGTGTATCACCAGTTTCATGTATTTTGCTACAAAGTCCTGTTATCATTGTTATATCTCTCTTTCTGTTAATCTAGTAAACTATCCTGACCCAATCCGTGGGGTTTTGCTTCCTTTTATTTTGCTTTTTTCCCTTTCCCTTCCCTCTCCCTCCCCCCTCTTAATTTCCCCACCCACACTCTCTTTTAAAGAACAAGCGACTGTGTGGTGCTCAGCTCTCAGCAGGGGGAAAACCACATCTACTAAAATCCAAAACAAATCTATTCCTAAAAACATGAAATTTCTAATATTAAAGTTGTATTAATTTTCTCTTAAGTTGCATCTCCATCAATCTATTCAGCATGATTACATTTCATTGAATCGACAGGGCCAGCAATACAATGAAGATCATCAGTTGGTTGCTGCTTAGAAACATCCAGTCATCAGTTTCCACATGGCATCCTTGAGCTCCTGGTTCCTCATGCTGTAGATGAGGGGGTTCACTGCTGGTGGAAACACTGATTAAAGAATTACCTCTACCAGGTTAAGTGGTCTGTGGAGACTGGACAATGGCTTCAAGTTGGAGAATAGGAGATTCAACACCAAATGGAGAAGAAATTTTCACAGTGAGGGTGACAGCGCCTTGGGACAGGCTGCCGAGTGGAGTTGTGGAATCTCCTTCTCCGCAGATATTAAAGACCTGTCTGGATGCTGACCTGTGTGATCTGTCCTGCAGATTTGGCAGCGGGGTTGGACTGCATGGTCTCTGGAGATCCCTTTAAACTCCAATTCTGAGAATCAGTGAATCTGTAAATAGGAAGAAGATTGAGAGGGGCTTCAGGTAGGCAAACATGTCAGTGCTGACAAACAAGAGGTCCACTCCCAGATAAGGAAGGCACAAGGAAAAGGCTTTGTGCCATCCCTGCTGCGAGGGGATCCTCAGCACAGCCCTGAAGATCTGCACATAGGACACCACAATGAACACAAAATACCCAAAATGTAAATAAGCTCTGGCCACAATATCTCTAAGCGTGGCCCATGAGCAAGAAACCTTGAGGATCTGGGTGATTTCACAGAAGAACTGGTCAGCAGCATTGCCATGGTGGAAGGGGAGGGAAAATATATTTGCTGTGACAATATATTTAAGGAAATTGGAATTATCTGCTGCTTTTGGCTGTCAGAGAAAGGAGAGAGAATCTATAAGGAACTTTGCAGACTGTGTCCTGTGACCCAATGCTGGAGCACGGGAAGACTGTGAGGAGTCCTCCCATGAGGGGGAAGGAGCAGCTGAGACAATGTGTGATGAACTGACCCCAATGCCCATTCCCCATCCTCCTGTGCTGCTCAGTTAGAGGAAGGAGAGAATTAGAGAGTGAAGGGGACCCTGGGAAAAACAGGGAGGGATGGTTGTGGGTGTCTTAATTATTATTTTTCTTTCTCATTCCTCTGCTCTCTTTGATTGGGTAATGAATTAGATGGGTTTATGGAGAGTAACTCAGGAGAGTGACCTCTGCATGATCTCTCCCTGTCCTTATCCTGACCTTTTGTTACATCTTCTTTCCCTTATGCAGCAGAGGAAGGGGAGCGATAGAGCAGCTTTGGTGAGCACCTGGGTCAACACACTTCAACAATAGGTTGAAAGGAAGTACATGGGCATGTGGAGTCAATGGTCATAGGCTACAGTAATGATCATGTCACTCTTGCCCAGAAGAGCAGCCAGGTAGATGCTCAGGAAGAGGCAGAAGTGCAGGAGCTGCAGCTCCCATGTGTCTGCAAAGGGCAGGAGGAGGAACTGGCTGATGGAGCTGCTGTTGGACATCTGCTGCCTCTGGGTATGGAAAAGTGTTTTCAGAAGTAAAAGACAGGAGTGAGGAGAGATTTCTGACAAGGAAAACTAAAATCTTGATTTGTCTCACAAACTCCCAGGTGTGCAATAGGAGTAGAAGCCTCTGGCATGGGCTCCCAAAGAGTCATTCCTGGTCTTCAGTTATGGGTACAGCAAATGAGGGTGACACACAGTTTCCATCAGATCAAGTCCACTCTCATGGAGAAGGGGATCTTGGAAACTTGGCTCTGCCCCCAGTAATTCCCATGGGAGCTGGGAAGAGCAGCCCCAAGGCTGTGATTTTTGTGCCACAGAAACTGGGGCAAGAGGAATCCCAGCTGCAATGGGTTTGTGGCAGTCAAAGGTCAGAGCTGTGTCCCCTTCCAGCCCCTGGGCTGCAAAGCAAGGATGAGGGGTCTGCAGTGACTCTCATAGGGGGAAAGAGACACTTTCCTGTCCCTGCCTGGGGGTCCTGTCTCATGGGGAGACACGGAAAGGTGATTCTTCTGCCCAGCTCTGGTTTGATCAGGAGAAACAACTCTGCTGGACAGAAGGAATTCTCCCCAGCCAAGGGAGGGAAAGTCAATAAAAACTTAGTGTCTTTCCAAGTTAGTTACTTGGAGCTCCAGGGACACTTCACAGGACACTCTGGGGAATGGAGTATGTGACGTATTCGCCTGCTCCTCTGCTGTGAATTTGGCTGGGCTCCTGGGATGGAGGGAGCTCACTGCAATCCAGCAGCCCTGACAAGAGACAGCTCTGCCCAGGAGCAGCTCCTCTGCCAAGCACACAGGGCTGGGGACACTGCCTGGAGGCACCGAGGGGAGACCTGTGAGGCTGAGAGAGCTGATGGATGCTGAGAGCTCACTGGAGGAGAAATCTACACAGCCTCTCCCTGGTATGTCTGTGGGTGCAGGGCAATGCAGGTTCTGTTCCTGGAGGGATATCCTAAAGCTGGGATACGGGACAGAGGCTGTGTGCTGGGACAGAGACTCTGCTGCTGCTAAGGGTTAGCACTCAGCCTGCCAGATGGAGTTCCATTGACACCGCAGAAAGAAGCTGTGTGCTGAAGCAGTGACCCAGGGAAGGGCAGCATAAAGTCCTTCTACTGTAAGAAAGTGCTGCATTGTTCAACTTTGCCTCCAGCTCCAGCTGATCCCTGAAAAATTCCAAAGGGAGTATTCCTGCCAGGAAGAGTCTTTGCTTTGACTTTTGCTCCCTTGTGGTCTGTGCTGAATGTGGTAAATGTGAACCTATTTCTCCCCTCAAGACAGTGCAGATACAACTGGATTCTCATTAAGATTTCAGAGCATTGCTTGAGTTTTCACACACAGAGGTTCCCAGGGCAGTGCCCTGATGCCAGGTGAGGTCTGCAGAGCAAAGCTGAGCACAGGGCAGGTAGGATGAGGTCTGTGAACAGAGAGCAGGAGGTGACACGGGAAAAGAGAAGCAGCTACAGGGATAGCTCCAGGCAGCAGAAACAGAAGGAGATGATCCCAGAAATGCTGTGGCAGTGGGGATTTGAGAAACGAACCTCAGGTACAGTCAGGAGAAAACCAAAGCTCCAAAGCTCTGCTCTGCTTTGGGTGAAACTGGAGTGACAGTGCTGAAAAGCTCATTCCTATCCACAGGGGATTTAGTCTGAGATCGCACCATCCTGCTATGTACTGACTGCTGCCAGGCAGGACTGAGTTCTCAAGAGACCACAGAAAACCCTCCTCCCAGCAGTGGCACGCTCAAGCCAGCACAAAGCAGACCTCCCAAAAGGGACCTGCCAAAATCCTCCTGAATCCAGAGAGTCAATGTGAATTGGAAGAGGTTTTCTTCAAGAAAGATTCTTTTTAAATTCACTCTGCTTTTTTCCTCCTTGGACAGGTCTTTCCACTGGATGGCAGCAGCTGTCCAACAGCAGCAGCTCCATCAGCCAGTTCCTCCTCCTGCCCTTTGCAGACACACGGGAGATGCAGCTCCTGCACTTCTGCCTCTTCCTGGGCATCTACCTGGCTGCTCTCCTGGGCAATGGCCTCATCATCATCACCATAGCCTGTGACCACCACCTCCACACCCCCATGTACTTCTTCCTCCTCAACCTCACTGTTACTGACCTTGGCTGCATCTCCACCACTGTTCCCAAATCCATGGTCAATTCCTTGTGGGACACCAGGGCCATTTCCTACACAGGATGTGTGGCTCAACTCTTTTTCTTTCTATTTTTGATCTCAACAGAATTCTGTCTTCTCACTGTCATGGCCTATGACCGCTACGTTGCCATCTGCCACCCCCTGCACTACGGGACCCTCCTGGGCAGCAGAGCTTGTGTCCACATGGCAGCAGCTGCCTGGGCCAGTGGGTTTCTCTATTCCATGTTGCACACAATCAATACATTTTCACTGCCCCTCTGTCATGGCAATGCTGTTTACCAGTTCTTCTGTGAAATCCCCCAGTTCCTCAAGCTCTCCTGCACAGATGCCTACCTCAGGGAAACTGGAGTCATTGTGGTCAGTGTCTGTTTATTTTTTGGGTGTTTTGTGTTCATTGTGGTGTCCTATGTGCAGATCTTCAGGGCTGTGCTGAGGATCCCCTTGCAGCAGGGACGGCACAAAGCTTTTTCCACCTGCCTCCCTCACCTGGCTGTGATCTCCCTGTTTCTAAGCACTGGTGTGTTTGCCAACCTGAAGCCTTCCTTCCTCTCCTCCTTCTTTCTTGACCTGGTAGTGGCATTTCTTTACTCGGTTTTTCCACCAGCAGTGAACCCCCTCATCTACAGCATGAGGAACCAGGAGCTCAAAGATGCCATGTGGGAACTGATGGCTGGATGTTCTAAACAGCAATGAACTGCTCATATCAACACTAGTTTGTCCCTTTCACCTCCCACATCATGCAGGTGTTTCCACCTCTCCTGATGATGTGGCCATGCCTAAGGACATGTTTTCAGCAGACTACGTGGACGTATCCACACTACATTACACCTTAGATTGCTCTTTGGTCATTCAGATGCTGCTCAGTCTCCAGTTACTGCTTTGAGACTCTGAGAGTTGGAAAATGTCCCATCTTTAAGAAGTCTAATGAACTGGTCTGTCAGAAGGTCAGTGTGTTGATAAGTGACCTTTCTATGTACCTGATTCAAACTGTTCTGGGAGAGAATCTCCTCTGAAAGCTGACCCCCTTCACATGCTGCTTGGCCGTAGCAGCAGCTGAGGAGAGAGATTTCATGGATATTAAACTGTGTCATGTTGAACTGCTGTTTGTTGTCAGAGAAATCTGTCTGTGCCTGTGAGCACAGATGATGCCAGGAAAAATGTTGGGAGTCCCAGGAGGCCAGTGAGGGAACTGTGGGGCTTGGGGAAGAGCAAGGTTCTCCAGACAGGCTTGGACCTTCAGAGACTGCTTTTCCTGCCTGTCCAGATCTCCTCAGGAGACCTCTGGACCAGCCCCTATTGCAGCATGCTGCTGAACTTTCTTCCATGATCTGAGATATGACGGAAACTTTTTTTCTATGAAAAAACCCTCCATTGTGAAACTCCTTTGAAATTTTCATCACTCAAATAAAACCTCTCCAATTAGTCATACAAGTCTTAATTTTTTTAATTAAAATGTGTTGAAGAGCCATGGTTGTAAGGGATTTCTGGATGTTAATGAGCCCCATGGTGTCTTTTCTTCAGAGTCCACAGACCTCAAGATACCAAAAGGAGACTCAAGAAACCTCGCCAGAAGTCCAAGTCAGGAGTAATGCCCAAAGTACCTTGAAGCACTAATAGGTCCCACTGGGAACCATTCCTGACAAAGCCTCCCCAGGGGCTCGTTAGAGCAGACAACTGGAGGCCATGAGGACAAACACAGGCAAAGCACAGGCAGCTCTGATGCTGAGGACACCCTGGCTTGTTCTGATGAAGCAGCAATGCCAAGTGCTGACCCCCAGCCCCTGGGCAGGGAGATCCTGACCCCCACCTGTGTCTCAGGGCTCTTCCTTGGGATGTGGGCAGTGTGACCCCATGGAAGGACAGTGGTATAATACATGGTGTCCTCCCCTGGCATGGGTGCAAGGAGGTAACCATGCTCCATGGCCACGAGGACAATGTGTCTCCTCTGAGGTCTCTGTGTCAGCGCCATCAGCCATAGCCAAAGGGGTAAAGACCTCGTTTCTATCAGGCTCTTTCAGCCTGTCCAGCACCCTCGGCCATCTACCACAGTCCATCCTACAGTTCCCCACACCTGTGCCTGTTTCCCTGCAGGCACCTTATCCCCTTTCCTAACCATGTTCTCACCCCATGATGTCCCTGCCTGTACTGCTGTCTCCATACTTGCCAGCTGTTCCCAGAAACACAAAGCCACCAGCTCATCCACACTTCCTCCAAGTGACATTTTTGCACCACAGCACTGCCTTCAGAATGACATTTCTTTATCCTCACGTCCACTCTGACCTTCAAATCTCCAGTTTCACGTAGACTTCCTTTCTTATGTTCTTTATCTGTAGCAAAAAGAGGGCTGCCCTCAGGCTGCACTTCCTCAGGCTAAAGAAGCCTCTGCCTCTCAGCCTATCCACACAAGACCCCTAACTGTATCTGGTCAGACTTTCTGTGACCACACAAGGGTTTCTCCACATTCCACAAGTGGGGAGCCCCACACTGGGACTGGCTGCTCCAGAGGTGGCTTCACCGGTGCTGAGTCCAAATGGACAAGAAGGGTCCTTGTCTGCGTGGCCACTCTCCTCCCAGTGCAGCCCAATGTGCTCATGGCCAGATCCCTGTTCAGCACCTCTGACTGCTATGGCATCCCCTGGAATGACTAAATTCTTCTCCCTGCAGCCTGTTCTCCACCTGTCATGTCTGAGCCTGTCTTGATGTGCTGGAACCTTTTGTCATGGTTTCGTTCCAGCCAAGAGCTGGACATCAAGAGGCCACGTTCTCTCTAGGAGGATGATGTGGGGTGGGAGGGATTGGAGACAGGGGGAAGGGAGGGAAATGAAAACAAAACAAATAGTAAAATATACAACACTGGTGATGCCCAGTGCAGTTTCTCACCAAATCACACAGCTCAGGCTGTACAGCTCAGAGCCCTGCGCTCCTCCCCCCCACCAGCCCCCTTTATGCTGAGCTTGATGGAATTGGCATGGAATACCCTCTTTGGCCAATTTTGGGTCACCTGTGCAAGTTTGTCAAGGTCTGTTTGAAGGGAAACTTCATCTTTTTAATGATCCACATGTGCTTGCAGGTGTCTCTCCAACTTGTGGTGCCTCCAATGAAATGACAGCAATAGGTGTTAGAGACCCTGGGACTCCATTGCTGGACGTTCAGCATGTTCAATGTGTGACTATGGAAGAGCCTGATAATGACTGCTGGCACTGTTAGGACTGGTCCCTTGGCTGGGAATTCATGAGCCACAAGGTTTATGTGGCTGCTTGTGTACTCATGGGGAGGTTTCAGGCCAGGAACATCTGCCATCCCTCACACCTTTTGCTTGGGACATACTGCTGGACCTTTAACAGTTTGGAAGGTGGGCGCTCGTATAGCCGGAACATATAGCACCATATTACTACCCTGAACCTCCCCTTTTACCCCACAGATTTCCCCATATCCACCCCCAGAACCATTGTACATCATCCCCACACCCCTCCAATCACCCATGGGTGCCCCCACAATTAACCCTCCCAGCACACCTGGTGGCCCCCCAAAACCTAATTACCCCCACCCCTTCATTTTCACCTCCAAATCCCCTCATATCTCACCCAAACACTCCTCTACTCCCTCCAGATGCCCTGCCTTTTGCAATCATGGGTGGCCTCCACACCTTCATCCTGCCCCCCAGCACACCCTTAATCCTTCCCAGGCACCCTGGCAGGCACCCCCCACCCCCCTGTATCCCCCTTGGCCCCCTGCTCCCCCCAAAGAAATCCCATTCATACATCCCAAGCACTTCCTATGCCACCCACAGGTTCCCTCCAGAACCCATGGGCGCCCTACCTCACTCCCCAGCACTGTGTTAAACCCCCAGCACCACTGGTGGTCGCCCAACACCCCCCATAACCCCAAACCTCCTATTTTCCCCCTCAAATTCTAACATATCTCTCCCCAGTATGCACTATAACTCCCTCAAAACACCTCCTCGACCACCTATGGGTTCCCCCCAATTTAACCCCCACATCCAGCCCAACCTTAAACCTACCTAGTACCCCTGTTTGCCCCTCAAATGCCCCCATAAACCCCAAACCCCACCCTCCCCCCAAAAATTTACCCATGTCTCCCACAGCACTACCCTGTGTCCCCCATGCCCCGCTCCCCCAGCACTAATGGGTTCCTCAGCACCACTTAAGCCCCCTCAGCCAAACATTAACAACCCAGCAAACTCTATACCCCCCAGCACCACATTACTCCTCCACAGCCTTCCTTTTCACCTTCAAATTCCACCATACCTTCCCCCAATACCCTGCCTCAACCCCTACACCCCCCCCCCAGCAACAGTAAGTGTCCCCCCTCCCTCTCCAGCCCTATCTTAACTCCCCAAGCATGTTTATACCCCCAAACACCATGCAACTCCTCAAAACCCTGCTGTAGCAGGGGGCAATATGGTGCTGAGGGGGTGTGCAAGTAAGTGCTTGGCAGGAGAAAGGTCTCCTTTATGCCAGTGCTGAGATCAAGCGTGTTCACTCTTGAATGGGCCACCTTGCTTCGCCTCATCCTTCTTCTGCTGGCTCATTTTGCTCCTGGGAATGAGCTGTTGTTCCTGAGCCTGTTCATCTGCAGAAGGGAAGGGACTGGCATGGATAGAAATAAAGCAGGTGTGTTTGGAATAGCAGGAAAGGGAATGAGGAGAAAATGCCTTTGTCCTACACTGTAAAAAGCCCGACACCAGCCCCACCCCCCAATAAAGCAAGGAAATGGGAATAGCACTTCTGAAGGTAAAGGAGACTTTGCAACAGGTGATAGAAGTAGTGCCACAGAATCACAGAATCACAGAAACACAGAACATTGGGGGTTAGAAAGGACCTAGAAAGATCACACACTCCAACCTTCCCTGCCAGAGCAGGATTATCTAGACTAAATCATGCAGGTGGCTTTGAATGTCTCCAGATAAGGAGACTCCCCAACTTCTCTGGGCAGTCTGTCCCAGTGCTTCATCACCCTCACAGTGTAAAAGTTCCTCTTTACATTCACATGGAACTTCCTCTGCTCCAGCTTGCACCCATTGCCCCTTGTCTTATCACTGACCATCACTTAGAAGAGCCTGGCTCTGTCCTCCTGAATCTCGCCCTTTATATATTTATAAACATGAATAAGGTCACCCCTCAGTCTCCTCTTCTCCAAGCTCAAGAGGCACAGCTCCCTCAGGCTTTCCTCATAAGGAAGGTATTCCACTCCCTTAACAATCTTGGTGGCCCTGCACTGGCCTCTTTCAGCCCACACCACACCTTGAGTGCTGTGTCCAGTTCTGGGCTCCTCACCATCAGAAGGACATTGAGGTGCTCGAGCAAGTGCAGAGAAGAGCAGCCAGGCTGGGAAAGGGGCTGGAGGGAAAATCCTATGAGGAGCGGTCGAGGGAGCTGGGGGTGTTCAGCCTGGAGAAGAGGAGGGGAGACCTTACCACCGCCTACAACTACCTGAAGGGAGGTTGTCAAGAGGTGGGCGATGGTCTCTTCAGCCAGGTAACAGGTGATAGGACAAGGGGCGATGGCATGAAGCTGGGCCAGGGCAGGGACAGATTGGATATTAGAAAAACATTTTTACTGAAGGAGTTGTCAGGGCCTGGAACAGGCTGCCCAGGGAGGGGGTTGAACACATCCCTGGATGTGTTCAAAAAAAGGGTTGATGAGGTAGTTAGGGATATGGTTTAGCATAGGATGGGAATGGTTGGACTTGATGATCTTACAGGTCTTTTCCAACCTTGTGATTCTGTGATTCTTTTAAGGAGTTCTCTGTCCTTCTTGAACTGAGGGGCCCAGAACTGGACCAAACATTCCAGGTGAAGTCTTACTAGGGCAGAGAAGAGGGGGAGAAAGGTGTCTCTTGACCTAGTAACAGCACCCCTTCCAATACACCCCAGGGTGCCATTGGCCCTCTTACCAAGGAGGGCACATTGCTGGCTCATGGTCATTCTACTGTCTACCAGGACCCCAGGTACTCTGTCACTCTCCAACAGGCCATTCCCCAACTGTCGCAGATGGGATAGGTAAGAGGGATACACTTCACTCTTAAGAGAGAGGCAATAATGTGTTTATTGATATAAACCAAAAGGGATGATGGAAGAAAGTTCAGCAGCATGCTGCAATGGGTGCTGGTGCAGACATCTCCTAAGGAGATCTGGACAGGCAGGAAAAGCAGTCTTTTCAGATCAAACCTGCCTGGAGAACTTTGCTATTCTGATAGAGCAGCAGTTCCCTAACTGGCCTCCTGGGACTCCCAATACTTTTCCTGGCATCATCTGTGCTCCCAGGCACAGACAGATTTCTCTGACAACAAACAGCAGTTAAACATGATGCAGTTTAATAAACATGAAATCTCTCCCCTCAGCTGACTGTTACAGCCAAGCAGCATGTGAAGGGGGTCAGCTTTCAGAGGAGATTCTCTCCCAGAACAGTTTTAACCAGATACATAGAAAGGTCACTTATCAACACAATGACGTCTTGACAGAGCAGTACACTAGACTTCTTAAAGATGGGATGTTTTCCAACTCTCTGAATCTAAAGGCAGACACTGAACATTTTATCAGCTTCTCAATCACCAAAGAGCAAGTAGAGGTGGAAACCTGTGAGCAAACTGAAGTGCACATGTCCACGTAGTCTGCTGAAAACATGTCCTTAAGCATGGCTGTGTCATTAGGAGAGATGGAAACACCTGAATGGCGAGGCAGATAAAAAAAAACGACTAGCAGTAATGCAGGTAACAGGGGAAGGTCATTCTCTCTCCTGCTGCCATAGGTAGATTTCTGGAAGTTCCTAAGTAGTCAAGTGATTCAGCTGATAAAATGTGCTTGTAAATTGTTTGTGTAAGACAGGAATCTTTGGACCCCTTGGAGGCAGACATGATGCAACAAGAGCACAGCTCATCATTACTCACGGTCTGGGTAACAGAAGACTAGGAGACACAGCATTAGGAATGGGATGAAGGTGAACCATGATTTTGAGAACTATGGAAAACAGAATCAAAAAAAGCCCCACAACTAAAAATCTACTAAGTATAGACTCGTCCTAATGTGAGTTCCATGGCCAGCGATATACAGAAGAAGATGAGCAGTTTATTGCTGCATAGAAACATCCAGTCATCAGTTTCCACACTGCATCCTTGAGCTCCAGGTTCCTCATGTTGTAGATGAGGGGGTTCACTGCTGGTGGAAACACTGAGTAAAGAAATGACACTAACAGGTCCAGAAATAGGGAGGAGATGGAGGGGGGCTTCAGGTAGGCAAACAAACCAGTGCTGACAAACAGGCAGATTACAGCCAGGTGAGGGAGGCATGTGGAAAAGGCTTTGTGCCGTCCCTGCTGCGAGGGGATCCTCAGCACAGCCCTGAAGATCTGCACATAGGACACCACAATGAACACAAAACACCCAAAAGCTAAACAGGCACTGACGACAAGGACTCCAGTTTCCCTGAGGTAGGCATCTGAGCAGGAGAGCTTGAGGATCTGGGGGATTTCACAGAAGAACTGGTCAACAGCATTGCCATGGCAGAGGGGGAGTGAAAATGTATTGATTGTGTGCAACATGGAATAGAGAAACCCACTGGCCCAGGCAGCTGCTGCCATCTGGACACAAGTTCTGCTGCCCAGGAGGGTCCCGTAGTGCAGGGGGTGGCAGATGGCAACATAGCGGTCATAAGCCATGACAGTGAGGACAAAGTACTCAGTGGAGATCAAAAAGAAAAAGAAAAAGAGTTGAGCCACACATCCTGTGTATGAAATGGCCCTGGTGTTCCACAAGGAATTGGCCATGGATTTGGGAACAGTGGTGGAGATGCAGCCAAGGTCAAGAACAGAGAGGTTGAGGAGGAAGAAATACATGGGGATGTGGAGGTGGTGGTCACAGGCTATAGTGATGATGATGAGGCCATTGCCCAGGAGGGCAGCCAGGTAGATGCCCAGGAAGAGGCAGAAGTGCAGGAGCTGCAGCTCCCGTGTGTCTGCAAAGGGCAGGAGGAGGAACTGGCTGATGGAGCTGCTGTTGGACATCTGCTGCCATCAAGTGTGGAGACCTATCCAAGGAGGAAAAGGCACAGTGAGAAGTTAGAGATCACTTCTTTCAGGAAAAGCTCTTTCAATTCACTTTGTCTCTGTATTCACAAGAGTCCTTAGGAGAGCAGTCCTAAGGGCCATTTTGGGAGGCAACCTGCGCCCCAGCAGGAGAACCCGGGAAGTCCTCAGTCCTAAAGATGGGGGTCCTGAAGTGAGGGTCAGCTCAGTTCCAGCCACACCAATGGACATGCCCCGAGCCCCAGGTAACAGTGGGACAAATGCAGCAAGGACCGAAGGGGAAACAGCAGAAATGCTCCAGCAAAGGCTGAAAGGACAGGGACAAACAGACAGGAACGCAGGGTGTTCTCCTCACTGTGGGCTGGGCTGCCAAAGAGAAGACTCAGCCTTAAACCCTGGAACTCTGGGTGCAGAGCCTGTGCTGGGTGGCAGAAACCAGGGGATCACTGAGGAAAAGTGTCAGCACTGAGGAGGATGTCAGGGAGGTACCAAATCCCCACTGCCAGGGCATGTCTGACAGCAGCTTCTTCTCCCTCCCTGACAATGTCCCTGCTGCCTGGACCTGTCCTTGGAGCTACTTCTCTTTGCCCGTGTCCCCTCCTGCTCTGTGCTCACAGACCTCATCCAACCTGCCCTGCGCTCAGCTCTGCTCTGCAGACCCCTCCTGCCATCAGGGCACTGCCCCAGGGAACCTCTGTGTGTGCAGGGATCAGGCCAGGCACTGACATCTTAATGAGAATCAAGTTTTCACTGCATATTCTCAAGGGGAGAAATAATTTCTCATCTACCACACTCAGCACAGCCCACAGGAGAGGAAAAGTCAAAGCAAAGACTCTGCCTTTGGAGAAATATTCTCTTTGGCATTTCTAAAGGATCAGGTCTGGCTGGGAGCAAAGCTGACCCAGGCAACACATTCTTACAGTACAAGTTCGTTATGTTGCTCTTCCCTGGGTCACTATTTTAACCCCGAGGTCCCTGATTAAAGCCCACAAGCCAGGCTTAGTGCTGACCCTTACAGCAGCAGTCTCTGCCCCAGTACACAGACACTCAGGGCACAGGTACCCTGCTCACAAGGACTGCCCTGTGCACCCCTGGGTGCACACTCTGCTTCACACCACTGCATCCATGCCCAGGACAAGACAGTTGTCCTGCCCTGTCGCTCTGATGGGGCAGAAGGACATCCCTTCCAGGCAGCACTTTCTGGTCCTAGAGAGAACTTGTCCTCCTGACAGACCCCACACACTGCCCTATGTCCCAGCTTTAGCAGATCCCCCCAGGAACAGACCCTGCATTGCCCTGCACCCACAGACATACCAGGGAGAGTGCTGTGGAGATTTCTCCTCCAGTGAGCTCTCAGCATCCGTCAGCTCTCTCAGCCTCACAGGTCTCCCCTCGGTGCCTGCAGGCAGTGTCCCCAGCCCTGTGTGCTTGGCAGAGGAGCTGCTCCTGGGCACTCTGTCTGGCTCTCTCTGCAGTGCTGCAATATTTCTTCAGCTCCCACTGTCCATCCCAGGAGGCCAGCCCAGCTCACAGCAGAGCAGCAGGTAAAGACATCATACCCCCTTCCCCTCTGGGCTCCTCCCTGGACCTCCAGGGGACATACTTGGAAAGAAACTGAAGTTCTCACTGACAGTCCCTCCCTTGGCTAGGGAGAAATCCTTGTGTCCAGAAGAGTCATAGAATTGAATCATAGAATTGTAGGGGTTGGAAGGGACCTCCAAAGATCATCGGGTCCAACCTCCCTGCCAAAGCAGCTCCCTAGGACATATCACTCAAATAAGCATCCAGACGGGGCTGGAATCTCTCCAGAGAAGGAGACTCCACCACCTCCCTGGGAAGCCTGTCCCAGGGCTCCCTCACCCCCACTGTGAAAAAGTTTTTCCGCATGTTGGTGTGGAACTCCCTGTGCTCCAACTTGCAGCCATTGCTACTTGTCCTGTCCCCACAGACCATGAGTCCTTTCTCCTGATCAAACCAGAACTGGGCAGGACAATCACCCTTCCTTGTCTCTGCATGAGACAGGACACCCAGGCAAGGAGAGGAAGGAGAGTCTTTCCCCTTGGGGATGGTAAGGAGTATGACAAGTCACTCGAGGCACCTCATCCTTGCTTTGCAGTTCTGGGGCTGGAAAGGGATGCAGCTCTGGCCCATGGGAGCTGCGAGTACTCTTTCCCCAGTTCCAATGGGCACAAAACAGGCACCTGCTTCCTGGGAGCTGCTTGTCCCAGCTACCATGGGAATTAACGGGGGGGGGAGGACAAGAAGGAGGTGTTCAAACACCAACACCAGGTGAAACCTGAGGGGCCAGAGGGAGTCCATGAGACATGAAGGGGGATCCAAGGTCCAAGAATCACAGAATGTTAGGAGCTGGAAGCAACCTCAAAAGATCATCTAGTCCAATATTCCCTGCCAGAGCAGGATCCCCTAGACTAAGCTGCACAGGAACACAGTCAGGTGGGTTTGAATGTCTCCAGAGAAGGAGATTCCCCAACCTCTCTTGGCAGCCTGTCCAAGTGCTCTGTCACTCTCACAGTGAGAAAGTTTTTCCTTTTATTCACATGGAACTCTGCTCCAGCTTGCACCCATTGCCCTTTGGTTATTTCTAAACCTGAATAAGGTCATCCCTCAGTCTCCTCTTCTCCAAGCTAAAGAGGCCCAGCTCCATCAGGTCAGAGGCCAGCATTGCCTCTCTGCAGAAGGACAACCTCAGAAAATTGGGACAGGCTCCTGGAATGACTGCATGTTAAATGTGGTGTCCTGATTTTGGTCAGGATGGAGTTAAATTCATTTGTAGCAGCGGATGGAATGTTGTGTTTGAGAGTTAAAATGGGAGTAGTGCTGATAACACCCTGATGTTGTTAATTGCTGTCAGACAGTCAAGGACTTTCTCAGCTCTTCATGAGCGGGACGCGCGGTTCTTGGGGGATGGTCGGGTTCTGGGACGGCTCTGGGTGGCACGGCCTGAGCTGTGTGGTTTGGTGAGAAACTGCATTGTGTACCAACAGCTTCATATATTTTTGCTCTAAAGTGCCGTCAGCATTGTTATATTGTATCTTTCTGTTATCTTAGTAAACTATCCTTATCCCAACCCACGGGCCTCTTAGCTCCTTGGTTTTGGGGTTATTTGCCCCTTCCTTTTCCCTTCCCTTACCTCTCACCCCCCACCCCCCCTTCCCTTTCCCCTGCTCTTTTCCTTTAAGGAGCAGGCAGCTGCATGGATCTCGGCTCTCAGCCGGGGTGAAACCACAACAGAATAATAAAAACAGTTTTTAGGAATGAAATGGCAAGATGGGCATCGTCAGATCCCCATGAAAGTTATTAATAAAACAGCAGTGATGTCTCCTCTGACCAACACAAAGGAGACACAAGCTTTCCTAGGCATTGTGGGTTTGCGGCAAATGCATATCCCCAGCTATGGTCTCATTGTCAGCCCTCTCTACCATGGAACCCAGAAGAAGAAGGATTTCCAGTGGGGCCCTGAGCAGCGACAAGCTTTTGAACAGATCAAACAGGAGACAGTCCCTGCAGTAGACCTTGGGCCTGTCTGGACAGGGCCAGGTGTCAAAAACTTGCTCTACACCACGGCTGGGGAGAATGGCCCTACCTGGAGTCTCTGTCAGAAAGCACTAGAGGAGACTCGAGGCCGACTGCTGAGGTTTGGAGTCAGGGCTGCAGAGGATCCGAGGCCCGTGATACACTGACAGAAAAGGAAATACTGTCAGCATATGAAGGGGTTCGAGCTGCTGCAGAAGTGATTGGAACTGAAGCCCAGCTCCTTCTGGCACCCCGACTGCTGGTGCTGGGCTGGATGTTCAAAGGGAAGGCCCCCGACATGGGGCAAATGAGTCGCACTTATCACGCAGCAGGCTCAAATCAGAAACTCCAATCATCCAGAGATCCTGGAACTGAGCACAGACTGGCCAGAAGGCAAAGATTTTGGAATATCACCAGAGGAGGAGGTGATGCATGCCAAAGAGGCCCCTTTGTATAATGAACTGCCAGAAAATGAGAAAAAATATGCTCTGTCCAGCAATGGGTCCTGTCATCTTGTTGGCAAACATTGCAGATGGAAGGCTGCTGTATGGAGCCCCACGTGACAAGTTGCAAAAGCTGCTGAAGGAGAAGGTGAATCCAGCCAGTTTGCAGAGGTTAAAGCCATCCAGCTGGCTTTAAACATTGCCAAACAGAAAAGTGGCCAAAATTGTACCTCTGCAGTGACTCCTGGATGGTGGCCAATGCCCTGTGGGGGTGGTTACAGTGATGGAAACAAAGCAACTGGCAGCGCAGAGGCAAACCCATCTGGGCTGCTCCATTGTGGCAAGACATCTCTGCCCAGTTAGAGAACCTGACTGTAAAAGGACGGCATGGAGATGCCCACGTAGCCAAGAGCCGAGCAACCGGAGAACATCAAAGCACCCAGCAGGTCCATCAGGCTGCTGAGATTGAAGTGGCTCAAATAGACCTTGATTGGCAACGTAAGGGGGAATTATTTATAGCTTGCTGGGTCCATGACACCTCAGGCCATCAAGGAAGAGATGCCACATACAGATGGGCCCACGATCTACTTGTGGATTTGACCGTGGACACTGTCTCACAGGTCATCCATGACTGTGAAACATGTGCCTCGACCAAGCAGGCCAAGTGCTTAAAGCCTCTGTAGTGTGGAGGACAAGGGCTGAAATACAACTATGGAGAGGCCTGGCAGATGGATTCCATCCCTCTCCCACAGACACCCCAAGGCCGGTGGTGTGTGCTCACAGGGGTAGAAGCAACCAGCGGCTGGCTAGAAACTTCTCCTGTGTCCCACCGCCCGGAACACCATCCTGGGTCTTGAGAAGCAAATTCTCTGGCGACATGGAAAAAGAATCCAGAAAGAATTGAGTCAGACAATGGAACCCATTTCCAGAATCATCTCCTAGACCCCTGGGCCAAAGCACATGGCATTGAGTGGGTAAATCATATCCCCTCCCATGCACCAGGCTCCGGGAACATCGAGAGGTACAATGGGCTGTTAAAAACTACTCTTAAAGCAATGGGTGGTGGAACCCTAAAAACCTGAGAGATGCATTTAGCCAAAGCCACATGGCTACTTAATTCCAGGGGATTTACCAATGGAGCTGGCCCCACCCAATCAAAAGTCCCACAGACCGTGGAGGGGGATCAAGTCCCTGTAGTGTGCATGAGAAACCTGTGGGGGAAAACAGTCTGGGTTGTTCCTTCTTCAGGCAAAGGCAAACCCTTTTGTGGGATTGCTTTTGCTCAGGGACCTGGGTGCACTTGGTGGGTGATGCGAAAGGATGGGGAAAACCAGCGTGTACCCCAAGAGGATTCAATTCTAAGGGAGGAGAGCTGCTAAATTCTTGGTGTATAAAATCAGTCCATCACAGAAGTTCTACATAATAGATAAATGATGTTATGAACCTCCCCAATACTCTGAAAATGTAAGATCTGGGTATGATGTAGATGGTGTGGAAAAAGGGGTGGATAATGTCCTGGCTGTGGCCAGGGCAGGGCTAATCTCACCAAGGAGCCAGCACAGGAGTTAGCCTGGGCTGTTTGCCACACCACGTGACACCACTTCCTCATAAAAGCAACTGGCTGGGGAAGGGCAGGGGCTTGTTGCCTCCAGGACAGTCTGAGCATTGGGTTGGTCCATCCCTCAGTCCTTGCTGTCAGGCAGCTCTCTCTAATCATTGGGTCAGTAAGGTACTCTCTGTTAGCACTGGCTGTGAGTGTAATTGGCCATTATTGTTCTACATTCACAGTAATTCTTGTCAGTAAATTGTTCTTATCTCAGACCGCAGAGTCTTACTCCCACAGAGTCTGTCTCTGCTGTGGGAGTGAGCAAGTGGTGTGTGGTGCTCAGCGACTGTCTAGAGCTGAACCACCACAAGAGGCCTGGGGGTCAGCACTTGGCATTGCTGCTTCATCAGACCAAGCCAGGGTGTCCTCAGCATCAGAGCTGCCTGTGCTTTGCCTGTGTTTGTCCTCATGGCCTCCAGTTGTCTGCTCTAACGAGCCCATGGGGAGCAGACAGATTTCTCTGACAACAAACAGCAGTTAAACATGACCCTTCTTAATAACCATGAAATCTCTCTCCTCAGCTGCCTGCTACGGCCAAGCAGAGTGTGAAGGGGGTCAGCTTCCAGAGGAGGTTCTTTCCAAGCACAGTTTTATTCAGACATATAGAAAGGTCACTTATCAACACCCTGAACTTCGGACAGAACAGACTTCTGTGAGATGGGACATTTTCCATCTCTCTGAAGCTCAAAGCAAGCAGCAGAGAGCTGAACTGGGAGCTGAGTACTTGATGGACCAACGAGCAAGCAGAGGTGGAAAACACTGATCAAAGTGAAGTGCATATGTCCAGCTAGTCTGCCAAAAAGATGTCCTTAGGCCTGGCTGTGTCATCAGGAGAAGTGGAAACACCTGAATGATGTGGAACATGAAACAGGCAGACTAGCAGTAAGGCAGGTACAGGGGATGGTAAGTATTTCTTATGCCTGCATCAGTAAATTGTATATAAATGTAAGAAATAATTGTGGCCCTTTGCAAGCAACATGATACAAAGAGAGCACAGCTCATCACTATGCAGTGTCTAGGTACAAGACCTGGAGATACATCATAAGGAGCAGTAGGAATTTGGCCCATGTTAATACAGCTTAGACAAAACAGTCTGAAAAGAAAATAAAACAACAAAAAACCTACTAAATACAAGCAAGTCCTAACAAGAATTACATGGCCAGTGATATACAGATGAAGATGGGTAGCATATTGCTACTTAGAAACATCGAGTCATTAGTTTCCACATGGCATCCTTGAGATCCTGGTTCCTCATGCTGTAGATGAGGAGGTTCACTGCTGGTGGAACCACCGAGTAAAGAAATGACACTACCAGGTCCAGAAATAGGGAGGAGATGGAGGGGGGCTTCAGGTAGGAAACCATGCCAGTGCTGACAAAGAGGGAGACCACAGCCATGTGAGGGAGGCATGTGGAAAAGGCTTTGTGCCGACCCTGCTGCGAGGGGATCCTCAGCACAGCCCTGAAGATCTGCACATAGGACACCACAATGAACACAAAACACCCAAAACCAAAGAAGACAGCAACCACAAGGACTTCAGTTTCCCTGAGGTAGGCATCTGAGCAGGAGAGCTTGAGGATCTGGGGGATTTCACAGAAGAACTTGTCAAGGGCATTGCCATGGCAGAGGGGAAGGGAAAATGTATTGGCTGTGTGGAGAACAGCATTGAGAAACCCACTGGCCCAGGCAGCTGCTGCCATGTGGACACAAGCTCTGCTGCCCAGGAGAGTCCCGTAGTGCAGCGGGTGGCAGATGGCAACGTAGCGGTCATAGGCCATGACAGTGAGAAGACAGAGCTCTGTGGAGATCAAAAACACAAAGGAAAAGAGTTGAGCCACACATCCTGTGTAGGAAATGGCCCTGGTGTCCCACAAGGAATTGGCCATGGATTTGGGAACAGTGGTGGAGATGCAGCCAAGGTCAGTAAGAGAGAGGTTGAGGAGGAAGAATTACATGGGGGTGTGGAGGTGGTGGTCACAGGCTATGGTGATGATGATGAGGCCATTGCCCAGGAGAGCAGCCAGGTAGATGCCCAGGAAGAGGCAGAAGTGCAGGAGCTGCAGCTCCTGTGTGTCTGCAAAGGGCAGGAGGAGGAACTGGCTGATGGAGCTGCTGTTGGACATATGTTTTTGCTGGCATGTGGACCTGTCCAAATAGGAAAAGGCAGTGAGAATTTAAGGAACTCTTCTCTGAGGAAAAACTGTATTTTGGAAGAATTTTTGCAGGTCCCTTTTGGGAGGTCTGTTTTGTGCTGCCTAGATCATGCCACTGCTGGGAGGAGGGTCAGCTTTGGGCTCTCGAGAACTCAGTCCTGCCTTGCAGCAGTCAGTAAACAGAAGGATGGTGTGATCTCAGACCAAATCCCCTGTGGATAGGAATGAGCTTTTCAGCACTGTCACTCCAGTTTCACCCAAGGACAGAGCAGAGCTTTGGAGCTTTGGTCTTCTCCTGCCTGTACCTGAGGAGAGTTTCTCCTGTCAGAACTCCCTGACATTGCTGCTGCAGTGCCAGTGAAACCTTCCCCTGAGTGCAGCGTGGGGAGATCTGCTCTGTCCGTCAGCCCTGGTCTCAGCTGCCCTGTGCTGGGCGTTCTGTGATCACACCCTGGTTTTCCCTGTTGAACTTCGGTGTCTGCACTGTGGGGGATATCAGGGACGTCCCAAATCCCCACTGCCATGGCATTTCTGGAAGCAGCTCCTTTATTCTCCCTCCCTGACAATGTCTCTGCTACCTGGAGCTGTCCCTGGAGCTCCTCTCTGCCCATGTCACATCCTGCTCTGTGCTCACAGAACTCATCCAACCTGCCCTGTGCTCAGCTCTGCTCTGCAGACCCCTCCTGGCATCAGGGCACTGGCCCAGGGCAACCTCTGTGTGTGCAGAGATCAGGAAATCCTCTGATGTGGAGAAATAAGTTCTAATATATCACAATCAGTAAAGCCCACAGGAAAGGAAGTCCCTGCCCCAGCACACAGCCCCCAGGACGCAGGGACCCTGCTCAAAATAACAGCCCTGGCCACCCCTGGGTGCACACACTGCTTCACAACTCTGCAGCCATGCCCAGGACAAGACAGATGTCCTGCCCTGTCCCTCTGATGGGGCAGAAGGACATCCCTTACAGGCAGCACTTTCTGCTCCTACAGAGAACCTGTCCTCTTGACAGACCCCACACACTGCCCCATGTCCCAGCTTTAGGAGATCCCTCCAGGAACAGAACCTGCATTGCCCTGCACCCACAGACATACCAGGGAGAGCGCTGTGGAGATTTCTCCTCCAGTGAGCTCTCAGCATCCATCAGCTCTCTCAGCCTCACAGGTCTCCCCTTGGTGCCTACAGGCAGTGTCCCCAGCCCTGTGTGCTTGGCAGAGGAGCTGCTCCTGGGCAGAGCTGTCTCTTGTCAGGGCTGCTGGGTTGCAGTGAGCTCCCTCCATCCCAGGAGCCCAGCCCAGCTCACAGCAGAGGAGCAGGCAAATACGTCACATACTCCATTCCCCAGAGTCTCCTGTGAGGTGTCCCTGGAGCTCCAAGTAGATAACTTGGAAAGACACTAAGTCTTTATTGACTTTCCCTCCCTTGGCTGGGGAGAAATCCTTCTGTCCAGCAGAGTTGTTTCTCCTGACCAAACCAGAGCTGGGCAGAAGAATCACCTTTCCTTGTCTCCCCATGAGACAGGAACCCCCAGCAGGGACAGGGAGGTGACTCTTTCCCCCTGTGAGAGACCCCTCATCCTTGCTTTGCAGCCCAGGGGCTGGAAGGGGACACAGCTCTGACCTTTGACTGCCACAAACCCATTGCAGCTGGGATTCCTCTTGCCCCAGTTTCTGTGGCACAAAAATCAAAACCTTCTGCCATGGAGCTGCTGTTTCCAGCTCCCATGGGAATTACTGGGGGCAGAGGCAATTTTCCAAGATCCCCTTCTCCATGAGAGTGGCCTTGATCTGATGGAAACTGTGTGTCACCCCCATTCACCTGTACCCAAAACTGAAGACCAGGAATGACTCTTTGGGAGCCCATGCCAGAGGCTTCTACTCCTATTGCACACCTGGGAGTTTGTGAGACAAATCAAGATTTTAGTTTTCCTTGTTATAAATCTCTCCTCACTCCTGTCTTTTACTTCTGAAAATACTTTTCCATACCCAGAGGCAGCAGATGTCCAACAGCAGCTCCATCAGCCAGTTCCTCCTCCTGCCCTTTGCAGACACACGGGAGCTGCAGCTCCTGCACTTCTGGCTCTTCCTGGGCATCTACCTGGCAGGTCTCCTGGGCAAGATTTTAATGATCATTACTGCAGCCTACAACCATTGACTCCACATGCCCATGTACTTCTTCCTTTCAACCTCTTGTTGAAGGGAGTTGACCCAGGTGCTCACCAAAGCTGCTCTATCGCTCCCCTTCCTCTGCTGCATAAGGGACAGTAGATGTAACAAAAGGTCAGGATAAGGACAGGGAGAGATCATGCAGAGGTCACTCTCCTGAGTTACTCTCAATAAACTCATCTACTTCATTACAATCAAAGAGAGCAGAGGAATGAGAAAGAAAAAAAATTATTAAGACACCTACAACCATCCCTCCCTGTTTTTCCCAGGGTCCCCTTTACTCTCTAATTCTCTCCTTCCTCTAACTGAGCAGCACAGGAGGATGGGGAATGGGCATTGGGGTCAGTTCATCACACATTGTCTCTGATGCTCCTTCCCCCTCATGGGAGGACTCCTCACAGTCTCCCCGTGCTCCAGCATTGGGTCCCACCCACAGCAGACAGTCCTGCATGAACCCCTCCAACATAAGTCCTTCCCACATAGCTTCAGATCATCACCAACTGCTCCAGGGTGGGTCAGTTTAATGGGCTGCCGTCCTTCTAGCAACAGACTGCTCCAGCGTGGGTCCTCCACAGCCCTGCCAGCAAATCTGCTCCAGCACAGGCTTCCTATGAGGTCACAGCCTCCTTCAGGTATCTGCACCTGCCTGAGCACTGTGATGTCTACAGGCTGCATGTAGAATGACTGTTTCACATCATCCAGCATGGGCTGAGGGGGAACAGCCTCATTTACCATTCTCTTCTGCATGGGTTGTAAGGGTATCTCTGCAATGAGGCTTGGAGGACCTTCTCCCCATACTTCACCGAACTTGTTCTCTGCAAAGTTCCTTACACTTTCTCTCTCCTTTCTCTGACAGCAAAATGCAACAGATAATTTTTAATTTCTTTTTAAATATATTGTCACAGCCAATATATTTTCACTTCCCCTCTGCCATGGCAATGCTGCTGACCAGTTCTTCTGTGAAATCCCCCAGATCCTCGAACTCTCTTGCTCACTGGCTACACTCAGGGAAATTGTGGCCAGAGCTTGTTTGGCTTTTGGGTGTTTTGTGTTCATTGTGGTGTCCTATGTGCAGATCTTCAGGGCTGTGCTGAGGACCCCTCAGAGCAGGGATGGCACAAAGCCTGTTCCACATGCCTCCTTACCTGGGAGTTGGCACCTTGTTGGTCAGAACTGTGATGTTTTCCTACGTGACGCCCCACTCACTCTCCTCCCTATTTACAGCTTCACTGATTCACAGAAGTCTAGGGGTTGGAAGGGGTTGGAAGGGGCCTCCAGAGGTCATCAAGTCCAAAACCCCTGCCAAAGCAGGGGCCCTAGGACAGATTGCAGAGGTTGGTGTTCAGACAGGTCGTGAATATCTCCAGAGAAAGAGACTCCACAGCCCCCTGAGCAGCCTGTCCCAGGGCTCTGTCACCCTCATTGTGTAAAATTTCTTCTGAATTTTGTGCGGAACTTCCTGTGCTCAAACTTGGAGCCGTTGGCCCTTCTCCTGTCTTCACAGACCACTGAACCTGGTACAGGTATTTCATTACTCGGAGTTTCCACCAGCATTGACCCCCCTCATCTACAGCATGAGGAACCAGGAGCTCAAGGATGCTGTGTGGAAACTGATGACTGGATCTTTCTAAGCAGCAACCCACTGATCATCTTCTTCATTGTATTGCTGGCCCTGTCGATTCAATGCAATGTAATCATGCTGAATAGATTGATGGAGATGTCGCTTAAGAGACAATTAATACAACTTTAATATAAGAATTTTCATGTTTTTAAGAATAGATTTGTTTTGGATTTTAGTAGATGTGGTTTTGCCCCAGCTGAGAGTTGAGCACCACACAGTTCCTTGTTCATTAAAAGGAAGAAGGTGGGGGGACAAGTTGGAAGGGAGGGAGAGGAAAGGGAAAGGGAAAAAAACCCAAATCCAAGGAAACAAAATTTCACAGGTTAGGATAAGGATAGCTTACTAGAATAGCAGAAAGAGAGATATAACAATGATAACAGGACTTTGTAGCAAAGTATATGAAACTGGTGATACACAATGCAGTTTCTCACTGAACCACACAACTCAGGCTGCAGCCAGAGCTGTCCCGAAAATGGTACTGTCCCTAAAAATGCATGTCCTGGAGCTGCCTCCTCGTCCTCCAACCAGCCCCCCTTTTATGATGAGTATGACATAATTGATATGGAATATCCCCTTTGGCCAGTTCAGGTCAGCTGTCCTGGCTGTGTCCCCTTCCTTCTCCTTAGTAGGCAAATAGGAACAACTGAAAAGTTCTTGATTGCTTGGCAACAACCAGAAACATCAGGCTGTTATCAACACTGCTCTCATCCCAACTCCAAAACATGGGAATCCATGTCCTATTAGAAAAGAAATTAACTCCATCACAGCCAAAACCAGCACACTGACATAATTTCCCTGTCAAAGGGGCTGGTTGGGGACGGGTGGTCCTGGCATGGTGCAGCACTCTGCTATTGTTGGGTTTGTAAGGCACTCTCTGTGCTATCACTGGGTGTGAGTGCAATTGGGGCTGTTATTGTTCCCCTTTTATGGTGCTTTTGTCTCTAAACTGTCCTTATCCCAGCCCACAGAGACTCTGTCTGTTTCTCCTCAGGGAGTGAGCGAGCAGCATGTGGTGCTCAGCCATTGTTCAGGGCTGAACCACCACAATTTCCAAGCCACAAGCAGTGAGCTTCTCTAAGAGAAAGTTCTGGAAAATTGTGTCCAAGGCCTTGCTGAAGTAAAGGTAGACAACATGCACAGCCCTTCCCTTGTCCAAGAAGCAGGTCACCCTGTCATAGAGGGAGATTCAGTGGGTCAAACAGGACCTGCCCTTATGAACCCAAGCTGACTGGGTCTGATCACTTGGGGGCTTTTCATGAACTGGAAAATGCTGCTCAGGATGATCTGCTCCATCAGCTTCTCTGGGACTGAAGTCAAACTATCAGGCCTGTAATTTCCCTGATCATCCTTCTGTCCCTTCTTAGATAAGGGGTTATGTTGACTTATTTCCAGTCTGCTGGTACCTCTCCAGTCAGCCAGGACTGAAGGAAAGTGGCTTGGTGAACCCCCCTTGCTAGCTCTTTCAGGACCCTTGGGTGCATCCCTTTCAGCCCACAGATCTGTGCACATCTCTACGATGCAGCAGGACCCTGTCCTCCTGGATAGAGGAATTGAGGTGGGCTCATTCTGCTCCCTGTCCCTGTCTCCTAGCTCAGGGAATTGGATTCTCTCTGTACAACTGCTCCTATTACTAAAGACAGTGGCAAAGATTTCATTAAGCACCTCAGCCTTGTCCTCATCTTTTGACAATGATTCCTCCTGAATTGGATAGGGGATGGAGGGTCTCCCTGGTCGTTCTTTAATTTAAGTGGAGGCCAAATGAATTTCTCGCTGGGCTTTGGACCAATAATGAGGAGAAACTCTCATCCTGTTGTTCTTCCCTCAGCATTACACACCCCACGTTGCTCCAGGAAGAGCCCTGAGCAATGCCTGAGGTGCAGGGCCTATCTTCCCTGAGCTGGGGGTCAGGGCTTGGCCTTGCTGCTTCATCAAACCAACCCAGGGCTTGCTCAGCATCTCAGCTGCTTGTACATTGCCTTTGCCTACCAGCCAACATGGCCTCCAATTACCTGTTCTAACGAGTTCCTGGGGAGGCTCAGCCAGCAATGGCTCTCAGCAGAACTCATTAATACTTCAGGGGACTTTGGCTTCTGCTTTTGACATGGAGTTTCTTCTGTAATTTCCTGTCAGTACCTGAGCTTCAAGGACTCAGCACCAAATGCACCCCAGGGCTCATTAAAAAGGAAAAGCAAGCCCTAACGAGCTATGTCTCTTCATGTAATTATCTTCAAGTCTTCAAGAGATGTACAGATCATTCACCCATCTGAAGCAGGCCTTCCCCTGTTCCAGAAAGAATCCCACACTACGAGGCATCCTGTGGTTCTCTCTGCATGACCGTGGCAAAGACATGAGGAGGTGACCATGGGAAGCCCACCTGTTGCAGTTTTGTGAGGCTGTGCTGCTGAGACGGTTTCTTTAAGCAGCAGTTAGAGTTTTCTGCCAGTCTGAACTATAAACAACGAGCAATTCAAGGACAAAGTCGTGGCCGAGAGATACTCGAGCGCCTCTGAGAATCACATGGAGGAGAAAACAACCTGGAAGCAGCTGCATTTTGCCACCAGAGGAGGAAGGGAGGAGATGTAACAAGCTGTGCAGACGCAGGGCAGGGGAGGAGGTGTCCCAGGTTACAGAGAGAAAGATGCCCCTTCAGCCCCTGGAGAAAGCCGTGGAAAAGGCTGAGACCCCACCTGCAGCCCGTGGAGGGGCTCCACGCTGGATGGAGCAGGTGGAGACATACAGGAGATGCTGTGACCCCACGTTGGAAGGAGCCCCTGCCAGCACTCGCAGCCATGAGGAGAATCAGAGAGACAGAGATGAGTGAGAGAGAGATTTGCACTGGAACAGGTTTGCTGGGGGAGGCTTGGAACCCTGTGGAGGGACTGAGAGACACTGTGATTTATGACTGCACCCATAGCAGTGACCCACGTCAGGGCAGCTGGTCAATAAAGCCCTGTGGGAAAGGACTCACGTTGGAGAAGTTCGTGGAGGACTGTCTCCTGTGGGTGAGACCCCACGGTGCAGCAGGGGGAGGGTGTGGAATGAATGCTCCCCCCACACACCCAGGCCAAGAAGGAAAACAACTTGCAACGGACTGACTGAAGCCCCATCTCCCAGTCCCTGCCCCCCTGTGCTTCGATCAGGGGGAAGAAGGGAGTGAAATCATGCCTAGAGTGAAGTCTGCTAAGAAGGAAGCTGGGGGGGAGGTTAGAGGTGTTTTAAGTTCCGAGAGAGGAAAACAGCTCATGAAGAAGTAACCGAGAACCCCATTTTCCCCAGTCCCTGCCCCCCTACGCTGCCAATGGGGTGAAGACGGGAGCAAAATTCTGACTAATGTCTGCTAAGAAGGGAGAGGTGGGGAGAAAATGTTTTAAGATTTGGTTGTGCTTCCGACTCCAGTTTCACTCTTTTTGTCATGTAGACTAAGAAATTAGACAGTTTTCCTTCTTCACTCTGTGTTGAGTCTGTTTTTCCCATGTCGTTGATGACAGGACAATCTCTCCCTGTCCTTACACTGATTCCTAAGCCTCTCAATATATATTTTCTCCCCTGTCCAATAACAAAGGGGAGTGACACACCGCCTTTGGTGGGCATCTTGCCTCCAGCCAGGTCTAAACCACCACAATGGACCAAAAGATGTTCCTGTTCCAGAGAATCTCTTCTGAAAGCTGACCCCCTTCACACGCTGCTTGGCCGTAGCAGGCAGCTGAGGAGAGAGATTTCATGGTTATTAAACTGGATCATGTTTAACTGCTGTTTGTTGTCAGAGAAATACGTCTGTGCCTGTGAGCAGAGATGATAGGAGGAAAAGTGTTGGGAGTCCCAGGAAGAGCAAGGTTCTCCATGCAGGGTTGGATCTCAAGAGACTGCTTTTCCTGCCTGTCCAGATCTCCTTAGGAGACCTCTGGACCAGCACTCATTGCAGCATGCTACTGAACTTTCTTCCATGATCTGAAATATGACAGAAACATTTTTTCCTATGAAAAAACCCTCCATTGTGAAACTACTTTGAAATTTTCATCTCCAACTATTTTTAAATGTCTTATTTTTTTTAAAGAAAATGACTTGAAGAGCCATGCTTGTAAGGGCTTCCTCTATGATTACTGAGCCCCATGGTACACTTTCTTCTGAGTCCAAGGACTTCAAGATACGAAGAGGAAAGTGAAGAAACCTCTCTAGAAGTTCAGTCAGGAGTAATGCCCAAAGCACCCTGAAGCATTATCAGGCCTCACTGGGAGCCATTACTGACAAATCTTCCCCATGGGTTCATTAGAGCAGACAACTGCAGGCCATGAGGACAAACACAGGCAAAGCACAGGCAGTTCCGATGCTGAGGACACCCTGGCTTGTTCTGATGAAGCAGAAATGCCAAGTGCTGACCCCCCACTCCTGGGCAGCGAGATCCTGACCCTCACCTGTGTCTCAGAACTCTTCCTTGGGATGTGGGCTGTGACACCAAGGGACGGACAGTGGTATGACACATGGTGTCCTCCCCTGGCATGGGTTTATGGAGGCAATGATACTCTATGACTGTGAGGACAATGTGGTGCCTCTGAGGCCTCTGTGGCAGGGATATCAGCTCTAGTCAAGGAGACAAAGACCTGGCTGGCACCCTTGGCCATCTGCCCCACAACCCATGCCACACTGCCCCACGCCTGTGCTGTTTGCCTGCAGACTTCAGTCACCCAACCCCCTTCCCCACCTTAATCTCATTCCATGATGTACCTGCCTGTACTGCTGTCTCTCCCTCCTCACCAGCTGTTCCCACAAACACAAAGCCACCAGCTCGTCCACACTTCCTCCAAGTGACTTCAAGCACCACAGCACTGCCCTCAGAGTGACATTTCTTTATCCTCATGGCAACTCTGACCTTCAATGCTGCAGTTTCACGTGGACTTCCATTCTTATGTTCTTTCCCTGTAGCACAAAGAGGGCTTCCCTCAGCCTCCCCTTCCCAAGGCTAAAGAAGCCCGGATCTCTCAGCCTTTCCACACAAGACCCCTAACTGTATCTTGGCAGACTTTCTGACCACATTACAGTTCCTCCCATTCCTCCAAACTGGAGAGCCCACACTGAGACTGACTGCTTCAGAGGTGGCATTGTCTGTGCTGAGTCCAGATGGACCAGAAGGGCCCTTGTCTGTGTGGCCACTCTCCACCCAGTGCAGCCCAATGTGCTCATGGCCAGATTCCAGTTCAGCACCTCTGACTGCTATGGCATCCCCTGGAATGACCAAATTCTTCTCCTTGTGACCGCTTCCCCATCTAGTCATGTCTGAGCTGCCTTGATGTGCGGGTGTTGTGGTGGAACCTTTTGTCATGGTATCTCCCTTGAAGTTTTAAGAGAAGGTTTAAGAAGATTTGAGAGAGAGAGAGAGAGAGAGAGTGCATCAGGGGAAGGGGGTGTGGATTTACACACCCACCCCCCCCCCCCCAGCTAAGAAGGAAAACATTTCAGAGGAACTGACTGAAACCCCATTTCCCCAGTCCCTGCCCCTCCCTGTGCCACTGTGGGGGGGGTGATGGGAGAAAAATCATGACTAAAGTGAAGTCTGCTAAGAAGGGAGGGATTGGGGAAGGTGCTTTAAGACCTGGTCACTCTTCTCACTACCTGACTCTGGCGTCACTGGGTGTGTAGCTGTAGTGTCAGAAATTAGTTTTCTTTCCTTTATTTTGTGTTGAGTCTGTTTTTCTCATGACACTAATTACAGGGTGATACCTCTCTGTCCTTATCTCAAATCCTAAGCCTCCCAATATCTATGTTCTCCCCTTTCTGGATGCAAAGGGGAGTGATAGGGGGATTTTGATGGGCATTTGGCCTCTAGCAAGGCAAAAACCACCGCAGACTTCAACAGACCGTGGAGGGGCATAAAGTCCCTATATTACACATGAAAAACCTGTTGGGGAAGACACTCAGGGATGTTCCTTCTTCAGACAAAGGCAAACCCATTGATAGGGTTGCTTTTGCGCAGGGACCTGGGTGCGCTTGATGGGGGATGTGAAAGGATGGGGAAGTCCAGTGTGTACCCCAAGGGGGTTTAGTTCTAGGAAAGGATAGCCAGTAAATTTTTGGTGTATAACTAAATCTGTCCATGGCAGATGTTCTACATAATAGATCAATGATGTTCTGAATGTCCCCAATACTCTGAACATGTAAGATCTGCCCATGATGCAGATGATGTGGAAACAGGGGTGAATAATGTCCTGATACTGGCCAGGTAAGAGTTAACCTCCCCAAGCAGCCAGCACAGGTGATCTGAGTTCACCTGGGCTGTTTTCCACACCACCTGACACCACTTCCACCTAAAAGAAGCTGGTTGGGGAAGGGTATGGGCTTGGTGCCTCCAGAAGAGTCAGTCAGTCCGTCAGTCAGTCAGTCAGTCCAGTCAGTCAGTCAGTCCAGTCAGTCAGTCAGTCTGTCTGTCTGTCTTTCCTTTCAGGCAGTACTCTATAATTGTCAGGTAAACGAGGTACCCCGTGTAAGCACTGGGTGTGGGTGTAACTGGCCATTATTGTTCTACATTCATGGTGAATTTTGTCAGTAAACTGTCCTTATCCTGTCCTGTCACGGTTGGAAAGCATTGCCATTACAGACAAGTACTCTAGCTGTTCAGCTGATGAAAATGTCCTTCTAAATTTTTTATTAATAAAAGGGGGAAAAAAAGAGGAAAATTATGGCTCTGTGGAAGCAGACATGAGGCAAAGAGAGCACAGCTCATCCTTACACGGAAGAGCAGGTGATACTGCATTAGGAATGGGATGAACGTTGACCATGTTACTATAGCTTAGACAAACTAGAGAGGAACCAAAACTCAGCAACTAAAACCCCTATTAAATATGAACTTATCATAACAGGAGTTACATTGTCAGTGGTATTCAGAAGACAAGCAGTTAATTGCTGCTTAGAAACATCCAGTCATCACTTTCCACATGGCATCCTTGAGCTCCTGGTTCCTCATGCTGTAGATGAGGGGGTTCACTGCTGGTGGAAACACTGAGTAAAGAAATGCAAATACCAGGTCCAGAAATAGGGAGGAGATGGAGGGGGGCTTCAGGTAGGAAAACACACCAGTGGTGACAAACAGGGAGACCACAGCCAGGTGAGGGAGGCAGGTGGAAAAGGCTTTGTGCTGACCCTGCTGCGAGGGAATCCTCAGCACAGCCCTGAAGATCTGCACATAGGACACCACAATGAACACAAAACACCCAAAAGCTAAACAGGCACCGACCACAGTGACTCCATTTTCCCTGAGGTAGTCATCAGAGCAAGAGAGCTTCAGTATATAAGGGATTTCACAGAAGAACTGGTCAAGGGCATTGCCATGGCAGAGAGGCAGTGAAAATGTATTGGCTGTCTGCAGCACAGCACTGAGAAGCCCAGTGGCCCAGGCAGCTGCTGCCATGTGGACACAAGCTCTGCTGCCCAGGAGGGTCCCATAGTGCAGGGGGTGGCAGATGGCAACATAGCGGTCGTAGGCCATGACAGTCAGAAGACAGAGCTCTGTGATGATCAAAAATACAAAGAAAAAGAGTTGAGCCACACATCCTGTGTAGGAAATGGCCCTGGTGTTCCACAAGGAATTGGCCATGGATTTGGGAACAGTGGTGGAGATGTAGCCAAGGTCATTAACAGCGAGGTTGAGGAGGAAGAAGTACATGGGGGTGTGGAGGTGGTGGTCACAGCCTACGGTGATGATGATGAGGCCATTGCCCATCAGAGCAGCCAGGTAGATGCCCAGGAAGAGGCAGAAGTGCAGGAGCTGCAGCTCCCATGTGTCTGCAAAGGGCAGGAGGAGGAACTGGCTGATGGAGCTGCTGTTGGACATCTGCTGCTGTCAGATGTGGAGACCTGTGCAAGGAGGGAAAGGCAGTGAGAAATTAAGAAATGCTTCTTTGAGGAAAACCCCTTCTACTTCTCATGGAATGCCCTCATCATATCAGCACTGTGGGGCTGTCAGGACGTACCAAATCCCCACTGCCAGGGCATTTCTGGGAACAGCTCCTTCTCCATCCCTAACAATGTTTCTGCTTCCTTGAGCTGTCCCTGGAACTACTTCTCTTTGCCCATGTCACCTCCTGCTCTGTGCTCACAGACCTCATCCAAACTGCCCTGTGCTCAGCTTTGCTCTGCAGACCCCTCCTGGCATCAGGGCACTGCCCTGTGAACCTCTGTGTGTGCATGGCTCAGGAGAAGCTCTGACAAGTCCTAATTACCAACGATTTTGCACTGCCTGCTGCAAAGTTATCAAGAAAAGCTCAGCTCCCACTTCCCACCCAGTCACCAAGAGCAGAAAATTCAAAGCAAAGTCTCTTTACCTTTCTCCTCCAGTGAGCTCTCAGCATCCATCAGCTCTCTCAGCCGCACAGGTCTCCCCTCGGTGCCTACAGGCAGTGTGCTCAGCCGTCTGTGCTTGGCAGAGGAGCTGCTCCTGGGCAGAGCTGTCTCTCTGCAGCGCTGCTGGGTTGCCATGAGCTCTTTCCATCCCAGGAGCCTGGCCCAGCTCAGCAGGAGAAGACCAGTATTTCCTGGTGTCTCAGGACTCATGGGGATCATTCTATGACCTCATCTCTGAGATCATTCTGCCTGGGAGCAGAATGATCAGGACAGGGAGAAATCAGGCAGGGAGAAAGCACAGGGGAAGGTCATGCAGCTGTTACTCTCACTGGCAATACAGACATGACAACAACAATAAAATCAATCTAATTCATTACTCAATCCAAAGAGAGCAGAGAAATGAGAACAAAACCTAAAGAAATAAAATTTTAAACACCCACCTACGACCCTCCCTTCTTATCCCAGGGTCCACTTCACTCTTTAACTCTCTACTCTCTACTCTCTCCAACTGAGAGGCACTGGGGGACAGGGAATGGGGGTTGGGGTCTGTTCATCACACATCATCTCAGCTGCTCCTTCCTGGTCAGGGGGAGGACTCGTGACAGTCTCCCCTTGCTCCAGCATTGGGTTCCACTCACAGGAGACAGTCCTCCATGAACCCCTCCAACGTGAGTCCTTCCCACATGGCTTCAGATCATCACAGGCTGCTCCAGGGTGGGTCACTTGAATGGGGTTTCGTCCTTCAGCAACAGACTGCCCCAGCGTGGGTCCTCCACAGCCCTGCCAGCAAACCTGCTCCAGCACAGGCTTCCTATGAGGTCACAGCCTCCTTCAGTGTCCTCACATGCTCAGCCTTGGGACCTCTACAGGCTGCAATTAGAATCACTGTTCCACATCGTCCAGCATGGGCTGTGGGGTACAGCCTCAGTCACCATGGGCTTCTCCACGGGCTGCAGGGGAATCTCTGCAATGAGGCTTGGAGGACCTTCTCCCCCTACATCACCGACCTTGTTCTCTGCAAATTCCCTTACACTTTGTCACTCCTTTCTCTGGTGGCAAAAAGCAGCTGCTGGTTATTATTTCCCTTCTTAAAAATGCTGTCACAGTGTTGTGATTCACAGTGCTCTGCTCCACACGGCCAATACATTGTCACTGCCCCTCTGCGAGGGCAATGCCTGGGACCAGTTCCTCTGAGAAATCTCCCAGATCCTCAAGCTCTCTCGCTCATGGTCCTACCACAGTGAAATTGTAATCAGAGCGTGTCTAGCTTTTGGGTGTTTTGTGTTCATTGTGGTGTCCTATGTGCAGATCTTCAGGGCTGTGCTGAGGATCCCCTCGCAGCAGGGACAGCACAAAGCCTTTTCCACCTGCCTCCCTCACCTGGCCGTGGTCTCCCTGTTCCTCATCACTGCTGTGTTCACCTACCTGAAGCTCCCCTCCGTCATTTGCACCTGGTAGTGACAATTTTTAGCCAGTGGTTCCTCCAGAATTAAAGTTTCCCATCTACAGCATGAGGAACCAGGAGCTCAATGATGCCATTTGGAAAGTGATGACTGGATGTCTCTAAGCAGCAACAAACTGCTCACTCTGTGTATCACTGGCCATGTAACTCACGTTAGGACCAGTCTGTATTTAGTAGGGTTTTTAGCTGTTGGGTTTGGGTTTTTTTTCCCCTCCTAGTTTGTCTCAGCTTTAATAACATGGACCGGCTTCATCCCATTGCTAATGCAGTATCTCCTGGTCTTGTGTGACCCAGACACTGCGTAATGATGAGCTGTGCTCTCTTTACAGCATCTCTGCCTGGAAAGGGGCACAACATTTTCTTCCTTGTTTTTCCCCCATACATTTATAAAAGTTTTACAAGCACATTTCCAACAGCAGAACCACTCAACTATGTTTCTGAAATGACAGTGCTTTCCTACTATGACAGAAGGGGAATTTCCTGGAACTGTACCATAGAATCATAGAATCACTTAGGTTGGAAGAGGCCTTTATGGTCATTGAGTGCAACCAAAGCCTACCCCTGCCTAGTCCACCTCTAGGCCATGTCCTCAAGCACAACATCTATAAGAACCTTTTAAATTCCTCCAGTGATGGTGACTCCACCACTTTCCTGGGCATCCTGTTCCAATACTTGACTAATGTTTCAGTAATGAAATTCTTCCTGATATCCAACCTAAATCTCAGTGGTGCAATTTGAAACCCATTCCCTCTCATCTTTTCACTTGTTACATGAGAGAAAACACTGGCTCTCACCTCTCTACATTCCGCCTTGCAGGTAGTTGTAGAGAGCGGCAAGGTCTCCCACTTCAGCCTCCTTTTCTCAAGGCTAAAATGCCCCAGTTGCCTCAGCTGCTTCTCACAGGACTTGTGCTTCAAATCCTTCATGCACTTTGTTGCCCTTCTCTGGACACACTCCAGCATCTCAGTGTCCTTCTTGTAGTGAGGGGCCCAAAACCGGACACAGCACTTGAGGTGCAGCCTCACCAGAGCTGAGGATAATGGAACAATCACTCCCTACTCCTGCTGGTCACACTGTTCCTGATCCAGGCCAGGATGCTGTTGGCCTTCTTGGCCACCTGGGCACAGTGCTGGCTCATGTCCAGCCAAGGCATCCACGGACACCCCCAGATCCTTTTCCTCCAGGGAGTCTCCAACCACTCTGACCCAGGCCTGTAGCATTGCCTGGGGTTATTCTGATCAAAATGCAGGACCTGGCACTTGGCCACAATAACCCTAGAACCTCATACAATTGGCCTCTGCCCATCGATCCAGCCTGTACAGATCACTCCTCAGAGCCTACGTGTCATCCAGACAATTAATACTCCCACACAATTTGGTGTCATCTGAAAACATACTGAGGGTGCACTCGATCCCCTTGTCCAGACCATGAATAAAGATGTTAAAGAGGACAGGCCCCAGCACTGAGTCCTGGAGAACACACCTTGTGACCTGCTGCCAACTGGTCTTAACTCAGTTCACTACAACCCTTTGGGCCTGGCTGCCCAGCCAGTTTCTAACCCAGCACAGAGTGTACCCATGTAATCCATGAGTAGATAATTTCTTCATCAGGATGCTGTGGGAGACAGAGATGAAGGCTTCACTGAAATCTAGGTAGACCACATCCACAGCCTTCCCCTCATCCACTGAGCAGCAGGTCACCTTGTCATAGAAGGAGATCATGTTGGTCCATCACGATCTGCCTTTTATAAACCCATGCTGACTGGGCCTGATCATCTGAGTGTCCTGCATGTGCTGCATGATGAGACTCAAGATGATTTGTTCTATCACCTTCCCCAGCACTGAGGTCAGGCTGACAGGCCTGCAGTTCCCTGGGACCTCCCTCTGGCCACTCTTCAGGATGGGCGTTGCAGCGGCTTGTGGTTTTTTTCTCCTCTGTGTGATTCCCAGAGGCTCTGTGACCATCGCAGATTCACTCGGCCCTGGTCAGCAGCACCTATGGCCTTGAATTGGCTGATGTTTGCTCTTCAGGACCTGCAGAGAGCTCTCGCTGTTCCTTACACCAGACATTTTCTGCAGCCCCAGTTCTCTCCCAGCACCCAGCTACACAAAACTGCGACAGTCACAAAATCCTTACCTCACAATCCACTTAACTCACAATCTGTCAAATTCCTTACCTCACAAACTATCTATCAATCAATCTCCTGACCTCACAATCTATTTCTCAGTCAATCTCTTTACCTGACAGTCTATCTATGAACCAATATCCTTACCTCACAAACTCCTTACCTCAAAATCCACTTTCCTCACAATCCCCTTACCTCACAATCTATGTATCAGTCAACCTCCTTACCTCACAGCCAATATATCCATCAATCTACTTACCTTATATCTATCAGTCAATTCCGTTACCTCACAATCCCTTTACCTCACAATCCCCTTACCTCACTGTGGGAAAAGTAAGGGAGGATTCTGCAGCTGCGGAACTACACAGTGTAGCAAGCGACCAAGATCTGATAGCCTTGATTGGGCGAAAGCCATGGGAGACATGAAGGTCGGAACGTCTTGAAACCTTGGGAGGCGAGAGACATTCCATTGTGCTGACAGTGTAACTGCAGCTGCAGTCTGAAGATAACCTCTAACCCAGACGACATCAGTAACCTGTGAAAAGCCTTTTGTTGATTCTGTGTTAGCCAATCAATGCAGAACTCACTAAGCTTAAATGCATCTAGAAAGTATATAAACTGCTGTGTGTGTGTAATAAACGGATCACTTGCTTACATTAAGCGGTGTCCCGTCTCTCTGTTGCGGCAAATGGTGACCCCGACGTGATTCGATCCAAAACGGACCGGACGACTCGGCATCCGAAGAATCGGAAAAACTGCCTATTGGGCAGCCGGTCGCAACTCCCACAGAACTACAGAGTAAGCTGCTGAAACGGAAGCAGAAGCCGGCCGGCGAACAATCCCTCAAGGAAAAGAGGTGAGCTGCGGGTAATCAGGATGGGAGGTCAAGTTTCGACCCCCGTAGAAAGAGACGTATATGAACTTATGAAAGCTTTATTAGCTAAACATGATAAGACTATTTCGGGTCATGATCTTAGATGTACCTTGAAGTGGGTCCAAGTTAAAATTCCCACCGTTACTGCATCAAATATTTTTACAACGGACATATGGGACTCCGTGGGTGTTAAACTTTGGGACGGAGCCACAAAGGGCGACCCCCAGGCACAAAAACTGCTCCCTTGGTGGAGAATTATATTTGAAACTTTAAAAGAACAAGAGCGCTCTAACAGAGCAAATAAATTGCCTGGAAAAGACCCTGACGGGGACGACTCCCCTGTCCTTCTTTCAGCCCCACCGGAACTGCCTCCCTCCCCTGAAACCGATCCTTCATTAGTGCCAAAGCCATCCTCAAACAAAAGGGTGTTAGCAAATTACCCTCCTGAAGACGACCCCTTTGATCCTGGTCCTTCAGACCCGGAGGATGAACCTGATTTATTCCCCCCTGACCCTCACAACGTATGGACCAAAATTAAACGGCAAGCGTTACGGGAAGGGGATTTGGAAATGGCACAAAAAATCGTGGCACCGGTCATATATCAAGGGCGCGGGCGCGGGGCTCAGTGGGAACCTTTGTCTTTTTCTGTGATTAAGGAATTGCGTCGTACGGCTACGGAGTACGGTTTATCTTCTCCCTACTTTGTTACTATGCTATCGTCTGTTTTCGATACTTATACTATGACACCCCATGATCTTAAAGCTCTCGCACAATTACTGTGTACACCCACACAATATACCTTGTGGGAATCTCAATGGAGACAGGGGTTACAGACCCTCCTGATTAGCTATGTAGGACATAATGATCCCAGTATGGCTGCATTGACTTTGGAGCATTTAACGGGGACGGGGCAGTATGCTGACCCCGTAGCTCAAGCCAGAGATATCCCGAGGGAAGCTCTGAGAGCTGTACGCGAGGAAGCAAAAAAGGCACTTTTAAAGACCCCTGATACTCAAAAACCAGAAAAAGCCTTTACTGCTATAATACAGGAACCTCGCGAGCCTTATATACAATTTATAGATAGACTGAGACTGGCGTTAGAAAAACAGGTTGACAACACAGAAGCAAGAGAAATACTACTTTTAAAACTGGCTGTAGAGAATGCTAATGCGGACTGTAAGCGAGTCTTACAGGCTTTACCAAACAGGAATCCTACTCTAATTGAAATGATTGAGGCATGCAACCGCATAGGGACGATGGAGCATAAATATGAGGCTATGGTCGCCGCCTTTGCCGCTATGGGACCCTCTCCCACCTGCTTTAACTGCGGAAAGCCCGGGCACCTTAAGAAAAGCTGCCTGATAAAGCCACAGACACAAGCCCCAGGCCCCTGTCCTAGATGCCAGAAAGGGCGACATTATGCAAAACGATGCCGCTCGAAATATAATGCCCAGGGGCAGTTCCTTCAGGGAAACAAGTCGCGGAGCGCGATTCCGCGGCGCGTGCAGAAACAAATCCCGCAATTCGCAGCTACACCACAGGGGGGAGTCCAAACACAGCCAATGCCACAGGTCTATGCCCAGCAACCTCAGGCTGTGCCGGAATGGACTTGGCAACCGCCCACACAGTAACATTACTCGATTCCACGGTCCACCTGCTGCCCACCACTAGTGACAGCGCTAATTTGGGAAAACAAAGTGCCCTGATCGTTGGTAGGTCTTCTACCACGCTTACAGGACTTTTTGTGCTCCCTGGAGTGGTGGACGCAGATGCAGTGGGCAATATTGCAATAATGGCTTGGACTCCTTCTCCCCCTTGTACTATTCCAGCAGGTAGCCGGATTGCTCAGTTGGTACCCTTTTTGGGACCACAAAAAGACCCTGCCACAGCCGAACTATTACCTGTTAGGACGGGCAATTTTGGGTCTACAGGCACCCCCTCAATTTATTGGGCACAGAACATATCTCATCAGCGCCCCACTTGCAGAGCTATTCTGATTCAGTCTGAACAAAGATATCCTTTACAAGGCATTTTGGATACGGGAGCTGATGTTACAGTCATCTCGCAGGCAAAATGGCCTCCACATTGGCCTTTGACTTCTACCCCTCAGGCCCTTGCAGGGGTGGGAGGAACCGGCACAAGTCGGCAAAGCCTCCACTCCGTCACTATTGAAGGCCCAGAGGGACGCATAGCCACAGTTAAGCCCTTTGTCTTACCAATACCAATGGTTTTATGGGGACGGGATGTACTAACACAATGGGGAATGACATTGAAAACACATTTTTAGGGGGGGCCATTGAGGAGCGCGACACTCTCAAAATCACATGGAAAACAGATACCCCTATTTGGGTGGATCAATGGCCCCTTCCTATTGAGAAATTGCGCGCTTTAAATAACCTAGTAGAGGAACAATTCCAAAAGGGTCATATCGTACCCTCTGTCAGTCCCTGGAATTCTCCTGTTTTTGTTATCAAAAAACCAAATGGCAAGTGGCGCCTCCTGCATGATCTTAGAAAAATTAATGATGCTATGGAAGATATGGGACCCCTCCAACCGGGGCTCCCCTCACCAACCATGTTACCTCGAGATTGGCATCTTACAGTGATTGATTTAAAAGATTGTTTCTTTAACATACCTTTGCACCCTCAGGATGCACCTAAATTTGCCTTTTCAGTTCCAAGCATCAATGTGCAAGAGCCTTTACGCAGATTCCATTGGGTAGTGCTGCCGCAAGGAATGAAAAATAGTCCAACAATTTGCCAATGGTACGTAGCAAAAATTTTAAGCCCAATAAGGAAGTCCATGCCTGCAATTTTAATTTACCATTATATGGACGACATTCTTGTGGCTGCATTCCATAAAGAGGACATGCAGAACGCCGTAGCCCTTGTCATTCAAGCTGTAAATGCAGCTGGATTCTGTATTGCTTCTGAAAAGGTTCAATCAATATCCCCATGGAAGTATTTGGGCTGGCTAATACGATCAAAAACTGTAGCACCCCAACCACTTACCCTAAACACAAAAATTACTACTTTGAATGATGTGCAAAAACTCCTGGGAACCATAAACTGGGTTCGTCCACTATTGGGAATCACAAACTCTGATCTTGAGCCTCTTTTTAACCTCTTGAAAGGAGACACTAACATTCGTGCTCCAAGAACATTAGATAAACCCTCTCAGAAGGCTATTGCGAAAGTGATTGAGGCTATTGAGTCTAGACAGGCACACCGTTGTGACTTAAACCTTCCTTTCTATTTAGCAATTTTAAATCCTGCACGACAGCCATACGCCCTCATTTTCCAATGGGATATTACAGAAAAAGACCCATTGTTAATCATTGAATGGATATTTTTATCACACCAACCTGCAAAAACTATACTTACGCAGCATGAGATGTTTGCCTCTTTGATTGTTAAAGCACGCCACCGACTACTAGCCTTGGCAGGAATTGACTTTGTACATATATACCTACCAGTAGTCAAGGCTTACCTTTCGTGGCTATACCACCGGTCAGACGTCTTTGCGATGGCCCTCGCAGACTACTCTGGACAAATCTCATCTCACCTACCAGCTCATAAACTCTTACACCTTAACTTTCAACTCTCACAGAAACCAAAGCGAAGTGAGACACCTCTGGAAGCTTTCACAGTATTTACGGATGGGTCCGGGAAAACTCATAAATCTGTCATTATCTGGTGGGACCAACAGACCCAAAACTGGAACTCAGACATTTCTCTAGTACCGGGCTCACCACAAATTGTAGAACTTGCAGCAGTTGTACGTGTTTTTCGTAAATGGTCAGAACCACTTAACATAATTACTGATTCTGCCTATGTTGCCGGAATAGTTCAACGCGCAGAAGCCGCTGTTTTGAAAGATGTTTCTAACTCTCTTTTATTTGATCTGTTACAGGAACTTATTGCCTTGTTGGATTCTAGGATAACTCCTTATTTTATTATGCATGTCCGCTCCCATACCACCTTGCCAGGCTATATTGCTGAAGGAAATAGACAAGCTGACCTATTAACCCTTACTGCACAAATTCTCCCAGATCTCTTTGCTCAAGCAAGGCTTAGCCATTCCTTTTTCCACCAGAATGCTGGAGCATTAAAACGCTCCTTCAACCTCACCACACAACAGGCTACAGAAATTATCGCCACATGTCCTGATTGCCAACGAGTATCTTTCCCATCAGTCGCGGGTGGAATTAACCCCCGAGGACTGCAAGCCTTACAGTTATGGCAAACTGATGTCACACACTATCCAGAATTTGGAAAACAGAAATATATACATGTCTCAATAGACACCTTTTCAGGAGCCTTATATGCATCCTGTCATATGGGAGAGAAGGCTCGTGATGCTAAACGCCACTTTTTACAAGCCTTTGCCACTTTAGGCATACCCCAAAAGATAAAAACAGACAATGGACCTGCATATATTTCTGCTACCCTAAAAACCTTTTTCAATACCTGGGGCATTACACACATTACAGGAATACCTCATTCGCCTACCGGTCAATCCCTTATTGAGCGCTCCCACCAGTCTTTAAAAAATATTTTACAAAAACAAAAAGGGGGAATGAGGCAGGCAACCCCAGGAGAAAGATTACAGAAAGCATTATATGTTTTTAATTTTTTAAATTGTTCCTTGATGGACCAAAATCCCCCTATTGTTAGACATTTTAATATGAGCCAAGAATTCACAGAATCAAAAAAGGCACCAGTTTTAATAAGAGACCTAGAAACAGGACAAATTTTAGGCCCTTATCCGCTTGTCACTTGGGGAAGGGGTTATGCTTGTGTTTCCACAGAACGTGGTCCGCGGTGGATCCCAGCGAGGAACGTTAAACCCTTTAGAGAACCACTGACGACGACCCCAGCTGAAGAGCCGGACGCGGATGTTCCGCCACCTACCTGAAGACTACTATCATGATACTCTTTTTGTTCTTGTTTGGGGCCGCGGTGAAAGCAAATCCTTTTCCTTCATTTTTCCCTAAGGTTAACATATGGGTTACACTGGCCAACCTAACAGATCAAGATACTCTTTGTCTGGCCACTGCCTCCCCAGAGAATCCTTTCTCTACCTGTCTGGTAGGATTGCCACTTGATAATTGGACAAGATTGTGCGATCCAGTCCATCGATCCCTGATGACTAATCCCACAGACAATTGGGATGGGTGGACACCATATAGGCCACAACTTAGCTTAGAACCCCAAGAGATTGAACTATTAGGATCGGTAAAAATGGATTTTGTGTTAAGTTCAATTATACAGGAAAGAATCAATCGCGGGTATGGGACGTATCCCCTGTGCATTCCATATTTCGTAATGAAACAGCTTGGTGTAATTATACATCACGCATCATATCACGGTCTGCAAATGTGCCTGTAGCATTGCCACCTGGCATATTCTTTATCTGTGGGGACCAGGCCTGGCCAAGCATACCCTCACACATTAAAGGAGGTCCTTGTAGTTTGGGACGTCTTTCACTCCTTACCCCCAACACATCTAGCATTTTACAAATGCGCAGAACTCACTTTAGGAAACAACGAGCTACGCATGCATTTACTTCTGAGTGTGATGATAGAGTAGATTTTTGGAACTTTGGACAACGCTTTACGGCCTCATTCCTTGCCCCTGGTGTCGCGTCTGCAAAGGCACTAGGCACCTTGGACAAACTGGGATGCTGGCTAGCAAAGCAGACCAATGCTACTAGTAAAGCGCTTTCTGGTCTTTTGCTTGATGTAGATAGTGTACGACATGCTACTTTACAAAATCGTGCCACTATAGATTTTTTGCTTTTAGCTCAAGGACATGGCTGTGAGGATTTTGAAGGCATGTGTTGCATGAATCTTTCAGACCACTCGGAATCAATACACGCCAGCATACAACAACTTAAAAATGGAGTTATGAACCTCCGAGAAGATGATAGATGGGACTGGCTAGACCAGCTATTTTCTAGCTGGGGTCTCACAGGGTGGATAAAAAGCTTAATCAAAACAATGCTATATGTAGTGCTTGTTATTTTGTTGTTTTTAATATGTTTGCCGTGTTTTTTACAGTGCGTACAGACAATGATTTCTAACTCTATTCACAAGGTTCTTATTGTTCAACAGAACGGGGGAGATGTGGGAAAAGTAAGGGAGGATTCTGCAGCTGCGGAACTACACAGTGTAGCAAGCGACCAAGATCTGATAGCCTTGATTGGGCGAAAGCCGTGGGAGACATGAAGGTCGGAACGTCTTGAAACCTTGGGAGGCGAGAGACATTCCATTGTGCTGACAGTGTAACTGCAGCTGCAGTCTGAAGATAACCTCTAACCCAGACGACATCAGTAACCTGTGAAAAGCCTTTTGTTGATTCTGTGTTAGCCAATCAATGCAGAACTCACTAAGCTTAAACGCATCTAGAAAGTATATAAACTGCTGTGTGTGTGTAATAAACTGATCACTTGCTTACATTAAGCGGTGTCCCGTCTCTCTGTTGCGGCACCTCACAATCACTTTACCTCACAATCCTTTTACCTCACAATCCCTTTACCTCAAAATACCTTTATCTCAAAATCCATTTACCTCACAATCCCTTTACCTCACAATCCCCTTACTTCACAATCCCCTTACCTCACAATCCCTTTACTCACAATCCCTTTACTCACAATCCCCTTACCTCACGATCTATTAGTTACTCTCTTTACCACATAGTCTACCTCAGTCAATCCCCTTACCTCACAATCTATCGGTCAATCAATCCTCTTACCTCACAATCCCCTTATGTCACAATCTCTCTATCAATCCCTTTACCTCACAATCTATCAGTAATAATCTTTACCTCACATCTATCTGTCAATCTCCTTTCCTCACAATCTGTTTATCTATCGTCTTACCTCACGATCTATATATCACTCAATCTCTTTACCTCACATCTATCTATCAGTCAATGCCCTTACATCATCTTTCAATGTATCAGCCAATCCCCTTGCCTCACAATATATCAGTCACAGAGTCACATAACTGTAGGGGTTGGAAGGGACCTCAAGAGATCATCAGGTCCAACCCCCAGCCAAAATAGGTTCCCTAGGACAGGTCGCACAGGTCAGTGTCCAGAGGGGTCTTGAATATCTCCAGAGAGGAACACTTCACAACCCCCCTGGGCAGCCTGTCCCAGGGCTCTGTCACCCTTACTGGGAAAAAGTCTTTCCGCATGTTGGTGTGGATCTTCCTGTGCTCCAACTTGAAACCATTGCCCCTTGTTCTGCCCCCACAGACCATTGATAAGAGGCTGGCCATTTCACCCTGTGTCCAACACTTCAGATACTTATAAACATTAATAGGATCCCCTCTTAACCTTGTTTTCTCAAGGCTGAATAGTCCCAGCTCACTCAGTCTTTCCTCATAGGGTAGATGTTCCAGGCCCTTAATCATCTTTGTACCCGTTCTCTGGACTCTCTCCAGGAGATCCCTGTCTTTTTTGTCCTGGGGAGCCTAGAACTGGACACAATGCAACGGGTGGGGCCTGACCAGGGCAGAGTAGAGTGGGGGGATCACCTCCTTTGACCTGCTGGCCACACTCCTCCTGATGCCCCGCAGGATCCCATTGGCTCTCTTAGCCACCTGAACACACTGCTGGCTCATGGCCAACCTGTCACCCACCAGCACCCCCAGGTCCTTCCCTTCTCTGCAGAGCTCCTCTCCAGCAGGTCATCCCCCAGCCTGTACTGATTCCAGTGGTTATTCCTTCCCAGGTGATGATGTCAGGCACTGTTAGGAACAATCTCTTGGTAGGGACAGACATCAGTCCCAAGGTTACTGGGGCTGCTACTGGGCTACCTGGCATGGTTTCAGGACAGGAACATATTTCTGGCCTCAATCCTCTTGTTTGGGAGTTACTGCTGGACATTTATCAGTTTGAAATATGGACACTGTTAACACACGGAATGACAGAGGCATCGTTAGGACCATTCCCTTGCCAAGGAAAGACCTGAGTGTCGTGGTTTTATCCTGGCTGAGAGCTGAGATCCACGCAGCTGCCTGCTGTTTAAAGGAAAAGAGGAGGGGGAGACGTGATGACCAAAAGCCTCCCCATTTCACTGGGCATTGGACTACCACTGGGCCCTGTGGTGTGCCAGGACACATCCAAGTGGCTCCATGACACAGCACGTCTGCATCTTCTCACTTTGTCATTCTGAAATTGCTCCCTCTGATTTCCTGCTCTAATCAGCATTCAGGGAGGCACGTGTCAGTGTTCTGAAGGAGTTTCATCACCCACAGCCCTTAGCAGCTTCTACTAAACCTCCAGGAATCTTCATTCCTGCCGTGGCTCTCCACACTCAGTGCCTTTCCCCTGGAAGCTTGTTAGTGTGCAGCCACTATCATCAGCTTGTTCTTGCCTCTCAACTTCTGTACAGTTGCAGGGGGACTTTAAGGAGACACTGTCTTCTAGAAAGAGTCTTGCTGATGTTATGATGGCAGCTAACAACGGATACAGCACAAGTCCATTTCTTTCTCAGTCATGACTTACTAATATTTTCAGCATCAACAAACATTTTCATTTGACTGTAAAATGTTGCCCAAAACCCTTCCAATTTCATTTTCTAAAGATGGGCCTGAGGTCAGGGGACACAGCCAAGTAGAAGTGACCATAGGAGGCTGGGCAGGGTGTTCACTAGGGACAGGAATTGGTGACAAGGCTGTGGGCAGGCAATTTGGACAGGAATAAGGCCAAAGTGGGTGCTGGAGCTCTGCCAGAAAAGCCTGAGAAATTTCTTCACATTTAAAACATACAAGCGCATTTTCACTGACTGAATATTTCCAAGCAATCAACTGTTGTTTTCCACAATCAGACTAAGTTAGGAACTCTGGGGATAAGTATGAAACTTAGTAGGAAAAAACACACATCCTCCTGAGTCCTTGGGGTGTCAGGACACTGTCACAGTGTGCACTGAAACTTGCCTTTTGGGTATTTCCACCTGCCCTGAGGAAATGGTCTGTGTCTTAGGGCCCATGTTCAGCAGACTCTCTGGCCATGTGCCCTGTCCTTTGCTTTTGGGATTTACTCCACCCCCTTACAGTTTTTTACTCAGAGTTGGGGAATGTGTTTTATTTCTTTTATAACATTTTTCAAAATGAGGAAGAATTCTGTTTCTATTCCCAGCCAGTCCTCAGGGTAAAAGGGGTGGGAATTGTGGCAAAGAAGCTGCAACATTCAGCTGCAGACTCAGTGCAGAAGCCTGATGGAGGAAAAGAGTGCAACTCCCAAACATCCCTTGGAGATGTGGTGGGGTTGGGGAGGTGTAGAGGAAGGTCATCTAAGCAGTGTGGGAACTCAGGGAGACAGCTGTTGTGAGCTTTCCACACCTCCTTAGGAGGTCCTCTGGTTCACTAGCAATTGGAGAAAGCTGCTGTCACTTCTGTAAATTGAAAAGCTAAAAAGCCTGAAAATACTGAAACCTCTTTTTTTTTTTTTTAATTAAGTGCTCATTGAAATCTTCCACTGTAATTACAGTCCTGTAACTTCTCTAATTAGCTGTACAAGTCTTGAAATCCTGAAGAAAAGTCACATAGCTCGTTAGGGCTTTTCCAATTTTAATGAGCCCCTTGATGTATTTGGTGCTGATTCCATGAACTGCAGATACAGTGAGGAGATTGAAGCAGTCTCTCCAAGAGTTAAGGTCAGAAGAAAAAGCTGAACTGCTGTAGAGTGTTAACTGGCCCCACTGAGGCCCATTATTGAGAAAGCCTCTCTCCTCATGAATGGGTTAGAGCAGAAAATTAGAGTCTGTGATTTAAGGTAGACTGAGGCACTGTGCAGGTGGATCTGATGCTGAGTAAAGCCTTGATGTATTTTATCAAGCAAAAGAGCCAGCCCCACAGAAGTGGGATTCTGCCCCCCACACTGCCTCAGGGCTCTTCCTGGGCCATGTCACATGGGGTGTGTGATGCAGAGTGTGGTACAAGGGTAGCAGAGCTCCCAGCATCCTGAGGGGGTGCAAGGAAGCAATGAGGCCCCAGTTTTGTGAGATTAGTATGTGTGGTGGTTTAGGCCTGTCTGGAGGCCAGATGCCCACCAAAGTTGATCTATCACTCCCCTTTTTAGTTGGACATTGGAGAAAATATTTATTGAGAGGCTCAGGAGTCAAGATAAGCACAGGGAGAGATCATCCTGTAATCAATGACATGGGCAAAACAGACTCAACACAGAGTGAAGGAAAGAAAACTCTCTGATTGATGACACTGCACTACACAGACAGTGACACCAGAGTCAGATAATGAGAAGCATGACCATATCTTTAAACAATGTGACCAGATCTTAAAGCACCTTCCCCCCCCACCCCTCCCTTCTTAGCAGACTTAAACTTCATTCACGATTTTACTCCCTTCTTCCACCCGCAACAAGGCGCAGGGAGGGGCAGGGAATGGGGAGTGGGGTTTTGCAGTCCCTTCCTCCCGAGTTGTCTTCCGTCATAACTGGGAGGGAGGGCATTCCACACACGCACCCATCCCCTGCAGCACTGTGGGGTCCCACCCGTGGGAGAAAGTCCTCTAGAAACTTCTGCAGCATGAGTCTTCTCTGTCAGGGAGTCATCTCCTCGCCACAGGCCTCAGCAGGACTCTTTTCCATGGGGTGCTGACATTCGGGCCCAGAATCCCCCAGCCTGGTCCCCTGCAAAGTCACAAGTCCCCTGGCAAACCTGCTGTGGTGTGGATCAATCTCTTCACAGGCCATAGATGTCTCTGCTCCCCATCCATATCCATGGGCTGTGAGGGGACACCCGCTCCACCATGGTCTTCTCCACGGGCTGAAAGGAATCTCTCTTTCCAGCACCCAGAGTGCCTCATTCTTCCCCCTCCTCTTTTGGGCCCGGCCTTGGTGTCACTCAGCTTGTTACATCTTCTCACTCCCTTCTCCGGTGGCAAAATGCACCTGCCTGCAGTTTATTTTTCTCCTATATGTGATTCCCAGAGGCGCTGTGACCACCTCCGATTGGCTTGGCCCTGGCCAGCAGCAACTTTGGCCTTGAATTGGGGATGTTTTGCCTGGAGAAGAGGAGGCTGACGAGAGACCTTATCACCACCTAAAACTTCCTGAAGGGAGGTTGTAGAGAGGTGGGCGATGGTCTCTTCAGCCAGGTGACTGAAGATAGAACAAGGGGAAATGGCATGAAGCTGTGCCAGGGCAGGTTTAGATTGGGTATTAGAAAAAAATTTTTACTGAAAGAGTTGTCAGGGCCTGGAACAGGCTGCACAGGGAGGGGGTTGAGTCACCATCCCAGGACATGTTAAAAAAAAACGGTAGATGAGGTACTTAGGGATATGGTTTAGCATAGGATGGGAATGGTTGGACTTGATTATCTTCAAAGGTCTCTTCCAACCCTGTGATTCTGTGATTCTGTAATTCTCACTCCCTTCTCCGGTGGCAAAATGCACCTGCCTGCAGTTTATTTTTCTCCTATATGTGATTCACAGATGCGCTGTGACCATCTCCAATTGGCTTGGCCCTGGTCAGCAGCATCTTTGGCCTTGAATTGGCCGATGTTTACAGTCTGGGGCCTGCAGAGAGCTTCTAGATGCTTTTTGCAGAAGCCATCTCAGCAGCACAGCTACGCAAAACTGCTAAGCCAGGGTGCCAGGCAACTGAGGTCACAGGACACCATTGTCCTGGAAAATCAATGTCCCGGGAAACCAGTGGCCCAGGAAACCAGGGCCATAGAAACCAGGTGTCATGGAAACCAGGGTTACCAGGAAACTGGGGTGAATGGAAAAAGGCACACGGGAAACTGGGGGTGTGAAAAAAGAGTGACACTGGAACTGGGGGGTGTGGGAAACCAGGAGCGCAGGTAACCTGGGTTCAAGGAAACTGGAGGTGCAGGAAACCAGGGTGAGGAGACCCCAGTGTGCCAGGGAACTGGGGTGCCGGAAAACTGGGCACACAGGAAACCTGTGACATGGAAAATCAGTGCCCCAGGAAACCAGGGCACAGGAAACCAGGAGCTCATGGAAACCTTGGTGCCGGGAAACCAGGGTCCCATATATTCAGTGACCTGGGAAACCAGGAGCATGGGAAAGTAGAAGTGCCGGCAAAATGGGCGAGCAGTAAACCAGCGTCCTGTAAAATCAGTGTCTCAGGAAACTGAGGGTCCAGAGATTGGGGTGGTGAGACCCCAGATTGCTAGGCAACTGGAGGCGTGGGAAACTGGGGTGCCGGGAAACTGGGGTGCCAGGAATCTGGTGTGCCAGGAAAGTGGGCGTGCAGGAAAACAGCATCCTGGAAAATCAGTTCTCCGGGAAACCAGGGCGCAAGAAAACAGGGGTCATGGAAACCAGGGTGCTGGGAAACCAGGGTCCTGTGAATTCAGTGACATGGGAAACCTGGGGCCTGGGAAACTGGAGCCATGAGAAACTAGGGTGCTGGGAAACTAGGGACACAGGAAACAAGTGGCGTGGGAACCAGGGTGCATTAGAAAGTAGGGGCGCACAAAACTGGGTTGCCAGGAAACTGGGGTACTAGGAAACTGGGGGCAAAGGAAAGTGGGTTACCTGGAAATTGGTGTACTGGGAAGATGGGAATGTGGGAAACCAAGGTGGGGAGACACCAGTGTGCTGGGAAAACAGAGTGCCAGAAAACTGGGGGTGCAGGAAAACGATGACATGGGAAATGGGGGGCACAGGAAACTGGTGTGCCAGGAAACCGGTATGCCAGGAAACTGGGAGCATAGGAACCGGGATGGCGAGACCCAAGTGTTTTAGGCAACTGGGGCTCAAGAAACCACTGTCCTGGGAAACTGGGGGACTGAGAATCTGGAGGCACGGGAATCCGGGCTGGAGAGACCCCAGTATGCCAGCAAACCGTGGTGCCGGCAAACTGGGCACGCAGGAAAAAGGGGTGCAGGGAAACCAAGGTGCTGGTAAACTGGAGGCGCAGTAAACTGGCGTCCTGGAAACTCAGTAGCCTGGGAAACCAGGGCCCAAGAAACTATGGTCTCATTCAAACTGGGGTGCTGGGAAACCAAGAATCCAGAAAACTGGGGGCACAGGAAACCGGGGTGCCAGCAAACTAGGAGTGCATGAAACCAGTGATGTGGGAACATGACAGCACAGGAAACCGTGATCATGGGGAACCGGGGTTCCTGGCATCTTGGGGCGCAAGAAACCGGCATCTAGGAAAATCAGTGCCTTGGAAAACCAGACGCCTAGGAAACCAGGGCCCAAGAAACCAGGGGCTCATAGAAACCAGGGTGCCAGGAAACAGGGGTCCTGTAAATTCAGTGACCCGGGAAATCAGGGCTGTGGGAAAGCTGGGTCCTGGGGAAATGGGGAGAAACCACATGCTGCGAAACTACAGGTGTGGGAAACCAGTGGCACAGGAACCTGGGGGTGTGGGAAAGTAGGGTCTTAGGAAACCAGGTTACCGGGAAAACAGTGTGAATAGAAAAATGGGGCACGAGAAGCTGGCGAAGTGGAAAAACAGTGGCATAGGAACTGGGGGGGTGCAAGAAACTGTGAGTGAGGGAAACCTGGGTGCTGGGAAACCGGCGCACTAGGAAACTGGGGGTGCCTGGAGACCGGGCTGCCAGGAGAATGGCGTGCAGTGAAAACTGTGGGTGTGGGAAACCAGGGTGGAGAGATGTTGGTGTGCCAGGGAAATGGGGTCCCAGGAAACTGGGGGTGCAGGAAACTGGTGTGGGGAGACCCTGGTGTGCTAGCAAATTGCAGTGTGGGCAAACTTGGACATGCAGGACACCGGGAGCATGGTAAACCAGGATGCTGGGCAGCTGGAGGCACAGGAAACTGGGATCCTGGAAAATCAGTGCCCTGGGAAAACAGTGGCCCAAGAAAATAGGGCCCAAAAAAACAGGGGCTTGTGGAAATCGGGGTGCCGGGAAAGCAGCGTCCTGTAAATTCTGTGACCCAGGAAACCAGGGTCCTGGGAAACCAGGGTCCTGAGAAAAAGGAGGCATGAGAAACCAGGGTGCTGGGAAACTAGGGGTGCGTGAAACCAGCGGCACAGGAACCTGGGAACGTGGGAAAGTAATGGCACGGGAAACCGGGTTGCCGGGAAACAGTGATGCTAGGAAAGCGATGTGCTGGGAAACTGCGAGTGTGGCAAGCTTCACTGGAGAGACAACAGTGATCCGGGAAAATGAGGTGCCAGCACAATGGGCTTGCAGGAAACTGGGGGGCACAGGAACCTGGGAGTGCAGGAAACTGGGATTCCGGTAAACTGGGTGCGTGGGAAACAAGCATCCTGGAAAATCAGTTCTCTGGAAAACCAGTGGCCCAGGAAACCAGTGCAAATTAAACCAGGGGCTCATCGAAACTGGGGTGCCTGGAAACTGGTGTAAATGGAAGAAAGGGGTGTGGGAAAATGGGGATGTAGGATACCAGCAGCATGGTAACAGGGGCTGTCAGACAACAGGAGCGCGAGAAACCGGGTTGCCAGGAAACTGATAATGCAAGAAACCAGTGTCTTGGAAAACCAGTGCTCTGGAAAACCAGCAGCCCAAGAAACCAGGGACTCATGGTAACTGTGGTGCTGGGAATCCAGTCTCCTGTAAATTCAGGGACCTGGGAAACCAAGGGCCTGGGAAACCTGGGTCCTGGGAAACTGGAGGCAGGGGAAAACAGGGTGCTGGGAAACTGGGGGTGTGTGAAAAAGTAGCATGGGAAACCTGGGGGCGTGGGAAACTAGGGTCGCGGGAAAACAGGTTTCCAAGAAATAATTGTTCTAGGTAACTGGGGGCGCAGTAAACAAAGCTGCTGGGTAACCAATGCGCCTAGAAACTGGGGTGCTGGCAAAATGGGCATGCAGGAAACCAGGGTGCAGGTAAACCAGGGTGAAGGGCAACTGGGGACACGGGAAACCAGTGTCCTGGAAAATCAGCACGCCGGAAAACCAGCAGCCCGGAAAACCAGGACAAAGAAACCAGGGGCTCATGGAAACCGGAGTGAAGGAAACCAGCATGAATGGTAACAAAGGGTGCGGGACAGTGGGTGTATTGGAAACCAGTGGCACGAGAAAACATGGGCACGGGAAACTGGAAGTGTGGGAACCCGGGGTGCTGGAACACTGGTGACGCGGGAAATCAGGGTGGGGAGACCCCAGAGTGTCAGAAAACTGGGGTTCTGGAAAAATGGTGTGTGGGAAACTGAGTACGTGGGAAACCAGTGGCACAGGAAATGCGGGGTGCAGGAAATCAGAAACCTGGGAAACCAGTGTGCTGGGAAACCAGGGTGCCAGTAAACAGGGGGCACAGGGATCTGGGTTGCTGGGAAAATGGGGTGCTAGAAAACTGAGGCCTCAGGAGCCAGGGTGGTGGAAGCCGGTGTGCCAGGAAACTGGGTGCATGGGAAACTGGGGTAGGGAGACACTGTTGTGCCAGCAAACTGAGCACATAGGAAACTGGGGTGCCGGGAACCCGGCATGAATTGAAAAAATTGGCGCAGGAAACTGGGGGTGTGGGAAACCTGTGGCACAGGAAACAGGGGCAACAGGAAACCTTCATCCTGGAACATCAGTGCCCAGGAAAACCAGCGTCCCAGGAAATCAGGGCTGAAGAAGCCAGGGGTAGAGGAAACAAGGGTGCTAGGAAACTGGGGGCACAGGCAACCAGGGTGCTGAGAAACCGGTGTAACGGGAAACTGTGGGTGCAGGAAACAAGGGTGCGCAGACGCAGGTGTGCCAGGAAACTGGGGTGCTTGCAAAATGGGTTCACAGAAAAATGGAGTGCCAGTAAAACTGGTGTGTTGGGCAACTGGGGGTGCAAGAAATTGGTGTCCTGGAAAATCAGTGCCTCGTGAAATGACACCCCAGGAAAACACCTCCCCGGGAAACCAGGGCCAGAGAAACCAGGGGCTCATGGAAACTGTGGTTCCAGGACACCAGGGTCCTGAAAATTCAGTGACCCGGGAAACCAGGGTCCTGGGAAACCTTAGTCCTGGGAAACTGGGGGCATGAGAAACCAGGGTGTTGGGAAATTAGGAGCGTGGGAAACTAGTGGCATGGGAACCTGAGGTTTGGGAAACTAGGAGCACAGGAAACCAGGTTTCCAGGAAACTGGAGGTGGAGGAAACAGGGCTGGGGAGACACAGTTTTTCCAGGAAACTGTGGTCCAGGCAAACTGGGTGTGCAGGAAACAAGTGACATGGGAAACTGGGGGCGCAAGTAACCAGGAGTGTGGCAAACCAGAGTGCTGGGCAACTGGGGACACGGGAAACCAGTGTCCTGGAAAATCAGTGCTCTGGGAAACCAGCGGCCCGGGAAAGCAGGACCAAAGAAACCAGGTGCTCACGGAAACCAGGGTGCCAGGAAACAGGAGTCCTGTAAAGTCAGTGACCTGGGAAACCAGGGGCATGGGAAAGCTGGGTCCTGGGGTTTCCCAGGGTGCTGGGAAACAAGGGGCGCAGGAAACCTGTCGCGTGGGACCAGGGGGCGTGGGAAAGTAGGGGCATGGGAAACCATGGTGCGGGAAACCAGGGTGAATGGACAAAAGGGGTGGGGAAACTGGGGGCATGGGGAACCAGTGGCATGGGAACTTTGAGGGCGCAGAAAACCCGGAAGGCAGGATACCAGGGTGCTGGGAAACTGGGGGTGCAGGAAAATGGCATCCTGGAAAATCAGTGCCCTGGAAAAACAGTGTCCCAGGAAACAAGGCCCCAAGAACGAGGGGCTCGTGGAAAACAGTGTGCCAGGAAACCTTGGTCTTGTAAATTCAGTTACCTGGGAAACCAGGGCTGTGGAAAACCTTGGTCCTGAGAAATTGGGAACATGAGAAACCAGGGTGATGGGAAACTAGGGGTGTGGGAAAACAGTGTTGCAGAAACCTGGTGGCAGAGGAAAGTAGGGGCGTTGGAAACCAGGTCATAATATGACTGGGGTTAGCGCATTCGTGATGCCAGCACAGTAGAAGAGCAATGTGTAGGTCACCCTGGCCAATACTACAGGTAAGGATTCCATTATTCTGGCAAGAGCATCACAGGAGAACTTGTTTTCAGAGCTCAGTCTCATTGGTTTGCCTGTGGACACAAGGCCAAACCCCATCAAAGAGCCCAACCTGTGTGCTACTCCCTAGTCCTGCGCGGACAATCGGGACGGGGTATTTTGCCCACTCGCCACAAGTGACAGAAGAACCCCAAGAGCTGGAATTGCTGGGATCAGTGACAGTGGACACCTGTGTGAGGTTTAATTATAATGAGGATACAACTCAAACGGGACAAAAAGTTAATGCTACTTTGTCAATTTATCCAAATGCTGCCACAGGGTGTCATTATACCTCAAACAAGGTCTCAAAGTCTTTCAATGTTCCTGTTGCTTTACCTAGAGGGGTATTGCTGTCTGTAATTGAGGCTGGATTGATTGTTTTGGTAGTTATTGTAGTTGTGTTACTAATGTTGCCCTGAATTATCTCTCTGCTGCAAAGGGCCCTGCAGCAGACGATGAAGGTGATTTCTGTAGCACAAATACAAAAAGGGCAGTTTTGAGGGACTATGGCAGGCCCATAGACCCCTTGATTGAGAATATAGAGCTGGGCCTTGAAGATATTAAAGTGTACCCTTGAGAAAGAGGAAGTGTAGAACATCCAGAGAAGTAAACCATTTTAAGGAAATTGCTGGCCACAGATAAAGGAACCTGGCAAGAGATAAACCTTGTTAGTGAAGTTAAAAATGTCAACCAACTGCATGATAGCATCTACCTGAGAGACCATTAGCAAAAGGACACATGTAGTAGAAGCATATAAAAATGAGGATACAGAACTAGGTGATGCTACAGGCCTGGGGCAGAGTAGTTGGAGAGCTCCCTAGAGGAGAAAAGGACCTGGGAGTGGGGATGTTTTGTGTAAAGCCAGCTGAACATGAACCAGGAATGTGCCCAGGTGGCTAAAAAGGCCAATATCATCCTGGCCTGGATCAGGAATAGTGTAACTAGCTTGAGTAGGGAAGTGATTTCCCATTATTCTCAGCTCTTGTGAGGCCACACCTCAAGTACTGTGTCCAGTTATGAGCCCCTCACTACATGAAGGACGTTGAGATGCTGGAGTGTGTCCAGAGAAGGGCAATGACACTGGTGAAGGGTTTGGAACACAAGTCTTGTGAGGAGCAGCTTGAAGGAACTGAGGCATTTTAGTCTTAAGAAAAGGAGGCTGAGGGGAGACCTTATTGTTTTTGACCTACAAGTGGGTGTAGAGAGGTGGGGATTGGTTTCTTATCTGAGATAACAGGCAATAGGATAAGAAAAATCGCTTGCTCGAGCAGGTGGAGGCACCTGAAGGAGGCTGTGACCTCCTAGGAAGCCTGTGCTGGAGCAGGTTTGCTGGTAGGGCTGTGGAGGACCCAGGCTGGGGATGTCTGTGGCTGAAGGAGGGCAGCCCATTAAAGTGACCCACCCTGGAGCAGCTGGTGATGATCTGAATCAGTGTGGGAAGGATTCATGTTGGAGTTCTAGGCTGCAGTAATGATCATTAAACTCTTGCCCAGAAGGGCAGACAGGTTCTTTCCCAGACAGAGCCAGAAGTGCAGGAGCTG